>NC_051085.1:20667550-20745050 GCF_004664715.2 Peromyscus leucopus | reverse complement strand
TTTTGGAGAAAAATGATTTTCCCTCTCCCAGTAGGTATAAATGACAATTCAGTTGTTAACCTTTATCCCAGTAGCTAGCATTCATTCATTCATTCATTCATTCATTCATGTCTTTCAAATAACACAAAATAATGTACATTAAGATAGAACAAAAGTTATCACATAAAAGTTGAACAAGACAATCTAACAGAAGGAAAAGAGCTAAGAAGAAGGAACAAGAATCAAAGACCCACTTGTTCCCAACTCAGGAATCCCATAAAAACACTACACTGGAAACCATAATATATATGCAGAGGACCTGGTACATATCCATGTAGACCCTGTACAAGCAGCAATTGGATCAGTTTGTGGAGAGCAACCTACATATTTTTGGCAACAGCTGGATTGTTTGGGGATTAGAACCTCTTCAGCCAACAACTTAATTAGATGTAACTCCCACCTCATCCATCCATCCATAATTATCTATTCTACTTCAATTTTCTAACATATCTGTCTATTCTGGTAAGTTCTTTACTCTTTATCTACCTGGTTTATCTACCTTCTCTGATTCTATGAATTCTAGCTTGGTTATCACTAAGTTTCCAGCTACTATCCACATAAAAGCAAATGCACACCATATTCATCTTTCTAAGTCTGGGTTACCTCACTCAGGATGATTTTTCTAGTTCCATCCATTTGCCTGAAAATTTCATGGTGTCGTCTTTTTTTTAATAGCTGAGTAATAGTGCATTATGTAAATGTAAATGTAAACACATTTTCTTTATCCATTCTTCTGTTGATGGACATCTAGGTTTTGTTTCCAATTTCTGGCCATTACAAATAGAGCAGTAGTGAACATGGTTGAGCAAGTACCTCTCTAATAGGATGAAGCTTCCTTGGGGTAAATGCCCAAGAATGGTATAGCTGGATCTTGAGGTGGATCAATTCCCATCTTCCTAAGGAACCGCCACACTGATTTCCATAATGCCTGTACAAGTTTATTCTCCCACCAGCAATGGATGAGTGTTCCTCTTACTCCACATCCTCCCCAGCATGAACTGTCACTTGCCTAATTGATCTCAGCCATTCTGACAGGTGTAAGATGAAATCTCAAAGAGGTCTGGATTTGCATTTTTCACTCTTTGTCGTGACTCTTCTTCTCTGGTAGTGTTTTATTGATTATCAGAACAGTAGATTTTAATGTAGTTTCAATTTCCCCTTATTAAGGACTTTCTAGGTCCTCTGTAAAGGTTCCTATTGTTGCTTCATTTTTCTCCAATACACTTACAAGTTTTATCCTTCCTTTTCACATGTAGAATTCCACTCCACTTGGCAATGTGTGTAGTGATGACATGAGAAAGGCATGAACTGATTTTTTTCTATAGAGTATCCAATTGATTCTGCATCATTATGTATAGACATTATGTATTGAGAAAACTACCTTTCCCCTGTCCTATGGGAAATATGACACCCATTTCCACAAAATAACTGTTCATATATGCCCAGATTTTAATTCAATACAAAATATAAACCCTGCAGCCTTTTATATACTCAGCATTCCTCGGTGGCTGTCAGAGTTGGGCCCCAGCAGCAGCATTGGTAACGTCTGGGAACTTGGTCAAAACACAAATTCCAGTGCAAAAAAAAAAAAAAAAAAAAAAAAAAAAAATTGCAAAAATCTTAAACTGAATAGAAAACCCTTATAAGACATAGGAGCTTGCAAAGTTTGGGGACCAGCCCTTTGAATGATTTTGAAATCAATGTTCATACTTATCTCATTGTTCCTCCCCAAATCTCTGAGCTTCAATATAGAATTTCTTATTTTAATTTTTATCTAAAGAACACCTTCTAACACATTCTTCAGTACTTGCTTGTGTACCTAAATCACCTCATTTTATATTTACTTTCCAACAGTATTGTGATAATGGTTGGATTCTAGATGGATGACAATTTTCTTTAAATCTATTAAATATTTTTCCATTTTTCCTGGATTCTCTTATTTCTGTTGTAAAATGACAACATTTTCACTGTTCTTTTGAAAGTAATCTCTATTTTTCTCTAACTGATTCTATTTTGTCTAGTTATATTTAAGTTTCAGTCATTTTTCACTGATTTTTATTACTATTCTTTTAATCTTACACAACTTTCTACTTTTCAAAAATTCTGTTTGGAGTACTGGAGCCTTTGTCTTCATCCCAAGAACTCCCAGCCCTTGCTGTCTTCAAGTAATCTTTATGCTCCATTTTTTCTATGCATCAGAAATTCCAGTTATATGTGTGTTATATCTTTTTTATGACAGAGTCTCACTGTCTAACCCTGACTAGCTTGGTATTCCTTATATAGGTAGGCCAGGTTATCTTCAGTTTCACAATAATCCACCTTGTCTCTGCCTCCCAGTGCTGTATTGAAAGGGTAAGTTACCATGCTTTCTTTTTATATATCATGTTTTCTTCCCACCTCTGAGTGTGTTAAATTCCTTCTAATTTATTTCATTTTCTAATCTCTCTTCACTCCCACTTCACTGAACTCTTCAATAAAATCATCGTGTTTACTCTTTTGAGAATTTCTTCTGACTATATACAGAGGCATATACATAGGGATATGTCAGTAATATTGTGGATATTGATTCCAGTTTTTCAGTTTTTCAGTCTCTTCATATATAACAAAAAGTAATTTTAATATATTTAATATCTACAATGTCTGAAGAAATATTGCTGTATCATTTATAATTTTATATATATTATATATATATATATATACATTCTCTCCTTGTGTGTCTATCCATTATTTTATTATAGTCATGAGTCATTTAGCCACAGAGATAATTTCTGATAATTGAGTTGTAAAGTGGTGCCATCATGTATCAACATAATATACAAATTTTGACAATACATAATACTATACATGCTGTCTGCACAGCATAGCTTATTGACTATAGCCACAAACATATTACTACACTGAATGCAATGGGCAAGTGTAACATAACAGTATACATGTGTGTGTGTGTGTGTGTGTGTGTGTGTGTGTGTGTGTGTGTGTGTGTGTAAACATAGAGAAGGCATGTAAAACATTCAGAAATTTAAAATTGCTATTAAATTAAATTAGTATACCTGTAAAATTGTGTGATATTATGAACTGAGATGCTGAAAAGTCCTCTGGTAATTAAGTGAGCCGGGTAAAAGTTCAGGCCTAGGCTATCACTGCACTACTGAAAACTTGAGCATTGTACATAGATGACATTTCCTTTATCACAAGCAGTTTTTCCCTTCAGTTTTTCCCTTGGTCTACTACAACATTATTTTATAAACTTTTTAATTTAGAAAAACTTTTGAACTTTTATCATAAAGATGCCCGTCAGTGGACCTGAAGGCAGACATATGTCAATTTTATCTGCCTTGAACTTGCACTTCCCACATCTAGAACAGTGAGAAATAGTTTTCTACTGTTAATAAACTCCATGACTCAGTGTGTTTGTTATAGTAGCCCAAAGGATTTAAAAGATTTCTCAAATATTTTATTTCTAATACACTTCTTGTGGTGTGCCCTTGACTCTAAACCCGTCTTCTTGACTTTCTAAAATATTGAATAACAGATACTGGTTATCTTCTCAAGCATGTAGCTGCATTTTCTACAACTGTGACTACACTCCCATCCAAAAGTGGTGACAAGCGCTGATTCACTTCCAATGCTCTTCCTTTGTTTCTATTTCTTTCTGACCAATATGCTCAGGTGGGTCTTATTTTAACTTTTGTCACTTCTAAACATCCTGAGCTGATGGATTGACCACCAAATCACCTAAAATTAGTCTTTTAAAAGAGATTATAAAATAAATACACTTCTAATTTGTATTACTGATAGACATTTCAATATCAGAGATCACGAGGCTATACCCTGTATCTTTATACATGTGTAACTAAGGGAAATATAGAAACTGTTGCATCATAAGGAAGCAGGGACTCACAAGCAGCCAAAAACACAACAGCAGCAACAACAAAACACAAGCCTGCACCTATTTCTAAGTTTTTTCTGCAGTATGTATTATTCCAATACTCCATGTCTAAATTTCACACATGGACAACGGATAACCAATCCCAAAAACTACAGAGAAAAGTTTGCAGCCTTAACATTTGCTTAAAATTTTTAAATTGAGTATTTTTATTAAACTTTTTGTTTTAAGATAATTGTAGATTCACATTAAGTTTTGGGGAATAATACAAAATATATCAGGTATTCTCCACCCCCATTTTCCCAGAGGTCACGTCTTAGAAACATACCCTAAGACAAGAGAGCACTAAATATACTGAAATGGTAACTTGGAAACCTTTCCTGTCAGTTCATTACCTTCACTGGGTTGAAGATGCCGCTGACAAATCTTTGTTTCATCTTAGTGCTGTGACCAATCATATCACACCTTCACAGCAGCTGGTAATGGGAAATCGATCCAGTTTCCCGCCTTGTGATGCTCAGTCTTCCCAGGAAGACCAGAAGATGTAGTGGTGACGATAGCACTTTTCTTTCCTTCTGAGATGTTAATGTGGTTATGAAAGTTATAATATTAAATCTTGTTGATTTCAGAAGTTTTAAATTAGCACATACCATTTACAGATATTTTATTAATATTTTATTTCATAGATCTGTTACCTTTCATCATTTTTTATTCATTTTATCATATCAAATTGCACTTTTATAAAGGTTCTCTTAAGAAGATAATTAAGTTTTAGGAATTTTTTTTTTGCTTGAATCATTTATGTTCATATGTCAATATTTCCAACATACATAGTAATACAGGTGAAATTAACTAAACATTTGAAAGGGAGTATATGTCCACAAGCATGTGCACATTTGCATGTAGAGAGTAGAATTGAAGGAATGCACACATAAGCTTCAAGTATTCTAAACAAACCAGCAACACTGAGTTCCCTCCATTAGCAACTTGGAAAAAATCAGTACTAACCCTGCTGAAATGAGTATGTCTTGGGTAAGAGATCGCAATAGTTAAACATAGAGAAAACTGCTATTTTGCTGAACTTGCCAGATTTGACATTTCTTAAGTGAGGACCACAGATATGCCTGTGACTGTCACCCTGTTAGTGATATCTTGTCAGTAGAAGAGAGGAAATTCAATGCTGCCTCATTGCTCATGTTTTGAAGCATATAATCTCAGTTATAACATATTTTCATACCAACTGTTCAAATTCAAATTTCTTTTATTTTCTCAGAAGAGAGTCTGTTTTCAAAAACATCAGCAATGTTATTGTTGCATCATATAAGTTAGTAATCTCCTAACAGGACCCAAATTGCTCAGTGGGACATTATTTGGTAAACTTCATGAGTGGCTGAAATTCATTTTCCACCACAAGTACATGAAAACCGTATGAACTTTTGCCCTGTCTTATAGCCTTCTTTATTAACTTATGTTACTCAAAAATGTCACCAGAGAAGGAGAGGGAATAACAAAAAGTAAAATTCAAGAAAGAAAGAAAAAAAAAAAAAAAACACTTCACACCAGCCAGGAAAGCCAGCCAGGGAATTAGGTAGGCAATCTTCAGAACTACTATTTCCTCTCCTCAAAATCCAATTCCTCAGTGTCATCCTGAACTCTGTAGCCAACCACCTGCTGCAGCCTCCTTTTCCTTTCTGGCCCCTTCTCTTGCAGCTCACAGAGATCTTCTCCTACAGCCTCCCTTACCACCCATGATAAAACCAAATTTAAGCAGTGTTTATCTGCATATCCAGAACCATAGAAGGAAAACTCACTCCAACCAGGAGATGCTAGCTGTCCCCAAGAAAACACGAGGAATAAATAATATCAGACCAGCATAACAAAGTAAGAAACACACACACACACACACACACACACACACACACACACACACACACACCAAAATAACAGGAATCAACAAACACTGCTCATTAATAACTTTCAACACCTCTCTGTCTCAATTCCCTAATAAAAAGACTCAGGCTAACAGATTGGATATAAAACAGGATTCATCTTTCTACTGCATCCAAGAAACATACATCAAGGATAGATATCACCTCAAGATAACAGCATAGAAAAAATATTCCAAGGAAATTGACCTATGAAGCTAGCCAATGCAGCCATTTAAATATGTGACAAAATAAACTTCAAACTAAAACACACCAAAATAGGGAGTGTTTTATACAATCATCAATTGAAAAATTTTAAGAAAGATGGTGAAATTCTAAACATCTATACACCAAACACAAGGACATGCTAGTTAATAAAAGAAACACTACTACAGCTAAAATCACATACTGACCCTCAAAGAGTGACTATGGATGCTTCAACACCCCATTCTTGCCAATTAACAGGTCATCCAGACAAAACCAAACAGGAAAATGATACAGATAATTGACATCATAAACCAAATACACCTAACAGATATTTTCAGAATGTTACAAACACAAAAGAATACATTTTCCTCTCAGGACCTCATAGAACTTTCTGCAAAATTGACCACGTATATGGACACAAAGCAAATCCCAAAATATACAATAAAATTAAAATACACATCTTATCTGACCATCATAGATTAAAGCTGGATATCAACACAAATAGAAAAAACAGAAAGCCTGCAAACTCATGGAAACCGAACAATTCATTACTGGATGAAAAATGGGTGAAGACAGAAATTAAGAAAGAAATAAAAAGTTTTAGAATTGAAAGAAAATAAAAATTCAACATATCCAAACTTATGGGACACAGTGAAGGTGGTTCTAAAAGGCAAGTCTATACCAACAAATGCCTACATGTAAAGAGAGGGGGGATTGTATATGACTGACTTAACAGCACACCCGAAAGCTCTGAAAAAAAAAAGGAATGAAACTCAAAAGGAGTAGACAGCAAGAAAGGATGAACCCAAGGCTGAAATCAATAAAATAGAAACAAAAAACAGTACAAAAAAATCAATGAAACAAAGAGTTGGTTCTTTGGGAATATCAATAATATTGACAAAACCTTATCCAAATTAACTAAAAGGCAAGAAAGAATATCCAAATTAACAAATTCAGAAATGGAAAGGGTGCCATAACAACAGACACTGAGGAAATCCAGATACGTACACTCCAACAAATTAGAAAAGCTCAAATAAATGAATAATTTTCTAGATATATACCACCTATTAAAGTTAAATCAAGACTAGATAAGGAATTTTAACAGACCTATAAACCCTAGTAAAATAGAAGCAATAAATAAAAGTATTCCAACAAAAAAATTCCCAGGGCCAGATGGTTTTAGCACAGAATTCTACCAGTCTTTCAAAGAAGAATTAATGCCAACACTCTACAAATTATTCCACAAAATAGAAACAGAAGGAACATTTCCCAGTTCTTTTTACAAGACAACAGTTACTCTGATAGCTATGCTTAAAGATCCATCAAAGAGAATTTCAGATTAATTTCTCCTAGAAACATGGATATAAAAATTCTCAATAAAATACTTTCAACCCAAATACAAGAATACTTCAAAAAAATTGTCCACCATTATCAAAGAGTTCTTGTCCCAGAGATGCAGGGATGGTTCAATATATGAAATCAATAAATGTAATCTACCATATAAACAAACTGAAAGAAAATAAAATGCATAATCATCTCATTAGATGCAGAAAAGGCCTTTGACAAATCTAAAACCATTTCATGATAAAAGTCCTGGAGAAATTAGGGATACACAAGGGACATCTCTCACTATAATAAAAGCAGCTAGTAACACGGCCATAGCCAACATCAACTTTAATGGAGAGAAACTCAAAGCACTTACACTAAAATCACAAACAAGGTTGTTCACTCTCTCCACATCTATTCAGTATAGTAGTTGAAGTCTTAGCTAGAGTAATGAGACAATTGAAGAAAGTCAAGAGGCTACAGATTGGAAAGGAAGACGTCAAAGTATTGCTATTTGCAGATGATATGATAGCAAAAATAAGTGGCCCTAAAAAATCCACTAGGAAACTGGTACAGCTGCTAAACACTTTCAGCAAAGTAGCTGGATACAAAATTAACTCACAAAAACCACTATCCCTCCTATATATAAATGACAAACTGACTGAGAAAGGAACCAGAGAAACAATAACTTTCACAATAGCCCCCAAATAATTTAAAATATCCTGGGGTAACTCTAACCAAGCAAATGAGAGGCTTGTGTGATTAAAAACTTCAATCCTTTGGAGAAAGAAATTGAAGAAGATATGAAAAGATGGAAAGATCTCCCATGTCCATGAATCAATAGGATTAACCTAGCAAAAATGGCCATCCTACCAAAAGCAATCTACATATTGAATATAATCTCCATGAAAATTCTGACACAATTCCTCACAGCACTTGAAAGAACAATTTTCAGCTTCACATGGAAACACACACATACAAAAAAAATAAAACTAGGATCATGAAAACATTCCTAATTGATCAAATAACAGCTGGAGGTATTCCCATTCCATATCTTAAATTATACTACAGAGTAATAAAAACAGCATGATAGTGGTGCAAAAACAGACTGGTTGACCAATGAGATTGAACTGAAGATCTAGCTATAAATTCACACACATTTGGACACCTAATTTTTAATAGAGAAGCCAAATACACACTAGAAAAAAGTCAGCATCTTCAACAAATGGTGCTGACCAAATTGCTTGGCTGCTTGTAAAAAAAAAAAAAAAAAAATGCAATATAGCTGTACTTATTACCCTTCACAACACTCTACTCCAAATCGATCAAAGACCTCAACATAAGGCCAGACACACTGAATTTTGTAGAGAGAAAGTGGGGGATAGTTTGAACTCATAGGCATAGAAAAGGAGTTTCTGAAAATACCACTAGCACAGGCGTTAAGATCAACAATTAGTAAATTAAGACTTCATGAAACAGAAGCTTCTTCATGGCAAAGGACATCATCATTCAGACAAAGAAGCAACTTTCAGAATGGGAAATGATTTTTAACAACTACATATCCAATAGAGGGCTAATCTCCAGAATATATAAGGAACTCAAAAAACTAAACATCAAGAAATCTTAACCTAATTAAAAAGGAGGTACAGATCTAAACAGAGACTCTTCAAAATAGGAAACTCGAACGTCTGATAAACACTCAAAAAAAAAATGCTCAGTTTCCTTAGTCATTAGGGAAATGCAAATTAAACCTATGCTAAGATATCATCTTATATCAATCAGAATGGACAAGATCAATAAAACAAGTGATAGCTTATGCTGGGGAGGATTGGGAGCTAAGGATAACACTCATCCATTTCTGGTAAGAGTGTAAACTTTTACAGTCACTGTGGAAATCTGTAGGCAGTTCATCAGAAAAGATTGGAAATGATCTACTTCAATATGCCACTCTTGGGCATACACCCAAAGGACACTTCACCCTACTACAATGAAACTTGCTCAACCATACTCATTACTGCTCTATTCATGATAGCTAAAAACTAAAACAATCTAGATGTCCATCAACAGATGAATGAATAAACAAAATATGTTATGTTTATACAATGGAATATTGCTCAATTTTAAAAATTGTGAAATCATAGAATTCACAGATAAGGGAACTGGAGAGATGGCTCAGCAGTTAAGAGCACTGGCTGTTCTTCCAGAGGACCTGAGTTCAATTCCCAGAAACCACATGGTAGCTCACAACCATCTATAATAAGATCTAGTGACCTCTTCTGGACTGTAGGCATACATGCAGGCAGAACACTGTATACATAATAAATAAATAAATCTTTAAAAAAAATTTAAAAAAAAGAATTCACAGATAAATACATGGAATTAGAAAAAAAAACACCCTGAGTGAAGTAACTCAGACATGGAAAACCAAATATGATATTCACTTACTTATACATGGATGTTAGCTCTTAAATCATTGATAAGCAAGCTACAATCTATATAACCATAAAGTTTTGATAAACAGCAAGGAACTGGAGGGTGGTGGTGGTATGGAAAGTGAAATAGAATAGTCAGTTATGGATGTGGGGGATGGGAGAATCAAACAGGAAGGGTAAGAGTAAAAGGGGACAAGGGAGGAAGTTCGGAGAGGAATAGCTAAAACTGAGGGCCATTTGAGTATCATGGAAACCTAATACAGGAGAGTCTTCCTATAGTATATACATATGTAGAGGTGATCTAAATGAAATCTACAAATAACTGGGAAGACAGAGCACCAATAGACATGTCTTGTCATGAATGAAATTTCCTATACCAGGAATGGATTACATCTAATCGAGGCTTATGGCCATAGGAGTCCCATGGGAACCTCTCTTGGAAGGAGTGCTGTCAGCCCAAATGAGGAAATTTCATTTAAATTATATTATGTATATGTATGTGTATGTGTATGTGTATATGTATACACCCACTTACATGTATTTAAGGTTCCATTTAAGATAGAGAGCTAGTCGTATTATTCCTTGTAAGTTTTTCACATATTCTTACTGGATAGCAGTACTTCTGAAGATGACTTTCTCTTTACCACCGTCAACATCAGTCTTACTCTCCCTGTCTTTGATCCAGTGTTGAGCACACTGGAAGACTCTGAGCCTACTCTCCTTCCCAGATCAATCATAAATAAACTATAAATAAAACCATTGGCACTGGGCACAACCATTTTGATTGGCTGTGGTTTTCTGTAATTGTCTCTGTGTGAAGAGAAGTTTCCATGGTGAAGGGTAAAAAACTAAACTTATTTGTGTTTATAGATTGTCACGCTAGGGATTATGCTGGTTTAATAAAGGAGTGGCTGTAAATTTTTTTCCAATATCCGTGACTTTATCAACTCTGAGGCTAGGTTTCCACTACCAGGAATGTTATATCTCTTGTTGAGTGGGTCTTAAGTTCAATGAGAGAACTGTGGATGCATTGGAAATAACTCTTGTACTTAAGGCTCAGGGAACACGGCAGAAAAGAAGTGGAAAGACTGGTAGCCAGAAGATTAGGGAGTGTGCTGTGGGACTAATGCCAGAAGCTACACCCATAAGGTTCACCAACATGGCTACCCAAATGTGAGCTGAACAAGGGTTACACCAAGGAATATGGCAAACAGGATGGAGAAAATTCCATAAAACCTCAACCCTATTCAAAGAACTTAGGCAACTGAGGAAAGCTGGAGAGCAAAAAAGTGGTCTTTGCCAGGGAAGAGCACACACATTGGTTCTTCAGTGCCAGGAAGCAGCTCTGAAAACATATATGCAGGCAGGGTTATATGGACTGAACTAGTCATATTGAGAAATATATGTGTGTAGACTTCTACATATACGTATATGCATGCAAGAACAATTAAAAAGTCCTTGAATTTGCAGGAGAGCAGGGGTATAAAGGAAGGTTTGGATGAAGGAAAGAAAAGGGAGAAATGTAATTAAATTGTTATCTCAAAAATAAAATCAAAGAATTTAATTTTTTTTCAAAAGTGAAATATAATGCCAGGCGGTGGTGGCTCACGCCTTTAATCCCAGCACTCGGGAGGCAGAACCAGGCGGATCTCTGTGAGTTCGAGGCCAGCCTGGTCTACAGAGCGAGATCCAGGAGAGGCGCAAAGCTACAGAGAAACCCTGTCTCGAAAAAAAACCAAAAAAAAGTGAAGTATAATATACAAGGACTTCATATTCAAGTATTAATCAAGATCCAGAAAGTTCTTGCAAAATGTTAAACAGCCTGGATGAGGCTACAAAGGAGTATTTAACTGTAGCAAATAGAGATTAGTAGACATCTCAGGCAGTCTGGACCAATTCCTGGCACACTGCATGGGGTGCAAAAACAGGTGCTGGATTTCCCAATCCGTTGATTTGATTTAATATTTCCTGCCCAAGGTAATCCTCTTTTTTCATTTCAAACCTAAGACATCATGGACCAGTAAAACTTCAGGATGCCCACATTATGCTAATAATCTGAACTCCCATCCTGTAGTCACTTCAAATTGCCTGAAGATAAATTCTCTGAGACACAGTATTAAAAAAAAAAAAAAAAAAAACTGGCTTTATCCCTGTTCCCAGATACTTCCTAAGTCACAGCACCTAAGATTGAACCACAGGTGTGTCTACACCTATGGGCTGAGTTGTGATAACATGCCACAGACACAGCAACTCATCAGCTCTCGCTCTGTTTTTGATCTTCACTCAACTGGGGAATTAACTTCTGTCTGAAACCAGGCATAAGTTATCTTTAGACAAATTCTCTAGAAGCTAAATATCAGCTCCCTGACTTCTGAATGTTTCCTCACCAGTCCAGGGACTAAAGGTTGTATGCACCATACTTGCACATGCAGCCACAACCTAGAAGCTATTGCTGCTAAACTTGTGATCTCTCTTATGATATTGCAACAAAAAGCTCCCCCCAACCCCCACATAAGCAAGTAGATTCTAGAAGCATCTCATCATTTCGTCCTTCATCCATCATTGTTCCAAGTCAAAAAAACATCACAATTTGAGGGAATCTACCTTGAATAGGCCAGAATAATCATTCAGTTTTCATCCTCCATTTGATGCAACTTTCTCTTTATGATTCAAGAACCTGTTCAGAGCCTACTGTTTATGACTAGATGGGAAACCATTCATATATAAATTATATTTATTATATACTTTGCCCTGTATAAGCAGAAGTCAGTTTTATCAAAGGACTAGCTACCATTCTCATACCATTTTGAGGGAAAGGTTAAAAGACATATTCACTACAAATATTTCTCCATGACTTAGCTACGTTATGACATATGCCTCTTAAGAGAAAAATCCAAATTATGCTCAACTTGGGAGAAAATCCAATAAGAAAATAAAATTAAACTCTTTGTAGCAATTTTCTCCAACTAGAGCTCTGAAGTTATTTATTGGTAGAACATTAATCACTGAAAATCATATCCTACTTGATCTTCTAATCCCTTAATCCTCTAGGCAGCTGAAAAATGCCGAAATGCAAGTCATAGAGAAGTGGGAGAAGAGGCTGATTTATATTCACTGTAGAATAGAAGAAACAAAATTAATCAAAGAATAATGACTTCATAAGGCTATGAAGATTTTCTTCAAGTATAAAATTATGGAGGAAAAAGTCTTTCCAATTCAAATCTTGTCAGTATCCCCAGCCTGGTGAAATAAGGTCTTCTTGTCCTCTATAATCACCACAAACATTCTCCAAGTGTTACCCCTTACTTTGCTCTCAGCCTGGGAGCTCTGCTATAGTCACCTATGCTATCTGGATTCCCAGCAGAGGGCGCTGTAAACTTGACAAAATTCTAACTAATATTTAGGAGTCAAAACCTCATTGTCAAAACATAGTTGTTTTTTTTTTTTTTTTTTTTTTTTTTTTTTTGCTATCTAAAGCAAATCAAAAATAAGGTTATATGGTTTGAGGGGCATAAAGATGCCTAGGTACATTTGACTTTCAGAGAAATAATTAAAAATTAACATAAACCGGACATGTGACATGTGTGTAATCTCAGCATAGGGGAGACTAATTCAGAAAGATTTTTAATTCAAGGCCATCCTTTGTTTTCCTACTATTGATAAAAGCAAGGGAAGGGGGAAGGGGTGTGTTTTGGCCCACACTTCAGGGTGAGAGGCCATCATGACAGGGAGTCACAGCAGCATGATCATAAGTCCACAGTCAAGGAGCAAAGAAGAATGAATGACTTTCCTTAGCTAGCTTTCTCTTTTTTATACAGTCTAGGACCCAAACTCGGGAATGGTATCTAGCATTCCACTTTGATTAACTTAGTCAAGATAATCCCCCCACAGCCATTGCCAGAGACCCATCTCCCAGGGGAGATGACTATACCTCATCAGGCTGACAACCAAGATTACACATTACAAGGACAGTCCATGCAATGTCCATGAGATTTATTTACTTTAAAATTCAAATCTTAGCTGGGCAGTGGTGGTGCATGCCTTTAATCCCAGTACCCAGGAGGCAGAGGCAGGCAGATCTCTGTGAGTTTCAGGCCAGCCTGGTCTATACAGAGTGTGTTCCAGGACAGCCAGATTACACAGAGAACTCCTATCTTGGAAAACAAAATAAAACAAAAAATATCTTAAAATCCAAACCTTAACTTGATGTAATATATTTATCTGGCAAGCCTAGCAGAAAGGTCTGTTTGCTGCAAACTGGAAGACATAATATTATCTTTAACATCGAACAATGAGACCTATTTTGTTGACAGCAGAAATTAAAGCAAAGGGGGAATGTGACAAGTAGATTATTAATAACATTAATCTCCAGTGACAGATAGGACTGTGTTTGTCCAGACACGTGACCAGACAGCTGCAGAACAAGGACTACAGGACCCACAGGTGAGCATGGTGGGCATGGGAGTGATATTGATTATCATCTTGTTGGGATTTAAAAATCACCATGGAAACAAACCTCTGGCCACAACTGAGAGGGAGTTTCAAGGTTAGGTCACTTGAGGTGTGTCACTGGGGTCCTGTGCTGAATAAAGAGGAGAAAATGAACTGAGTAGCTGGCAGCAAGCATCTTTCTCTGCTCCCCAACTGCATATAGGATGTGATCAGCTGCTTCACCCTCCAGCCTGTATGCCTTCCCTGGTATGATGACCTGTATCCTCCAACTGTGAGTCAAAATAAACATTTCCTTGTGTAAGTTGTTTTGTCAAGTATTGGTCACAGTGAAGAGAAGAATACCTAGTCTAACCATCCTGTCTTGCTTCTGGGCCTTTGCACACTCCACTCTCTAAGTCTAGAATGCATTTCTGTCCTCCTTCATTGTGGTAACAACTGCAAACCATTTAAGACTCAACTTGAAGACAATGCCATTATGTGACTCACCCACCTCGTGCTAGCTTAAATCCTTACCTTAGTCCATAATCACAACATTGTCTTACATTCTGTCACTTACCATGCTTAAGGGTAATTGGCTGCTTTCTTCTTTTTTATTTATAAAAAATGTATTTTCTGATGTAAATAATTTCTATAAACTTTATGCTTCGTCCCACAGGGATGTGATAGATCTATCTTGAATTAATAAACAGTACCATTTGTCTTTACTTAGAGAATATGCCAGCTTTCTTGGGCAATGCCAAGCCACAGATAAATGTAGTAAATAAAATATTATAATTACATCCTTACAATACAGACATAGTTTTAAATATGTGGTAGAAATTGCATTAATAGTAGTCAAGAGACCAGATATTAGTGATGCTTTTCTTACCTGCTGTGCTATTAAATGAAGTCATTTCATATCTGCCAGCCATGCCTTTCTCACTTGTGAAATTAGGGTGTACAGTTAGATGATTTTATTGTTCCTTTCCAATTTAAAATCCTCTTGCCTGATAATAACATTGAATGTAGGTATAATATATGAAAGCTACAAATGTTTCCCAGACTGTTCAGCTAAGAATACATTACATTTATTCTGTTGTCTAAGATAAGTAAGAGAAAATATATATCTTTGCAAACTATCAGTGTTTGACAAAATATCTTCTGCATTCTCCTGATAAATTGGTTTGTTTTTGTAGTTATGTTGCTGAATGGAAATTTTCTTTCTTCAATAAAATGAAGCTGAAAAACTACTTGTCTCAACTATAAACTGTGGCGTGAAACCCACTTTTAAATGTAGTTCTAGTAATTCAATTCTAATCACTACAATTCAATCTTAGAAGTTGAAATACCATTTTGCATAACTCTGTGTGTTTTATCAACATCTTTTTATGCATTACCTTCCTTGATCAGAACAATACAGTGGCAGGCATGTCACATTCAAATGTTACTATTATATTTTTTCAAATAATAATAATGCCATAACATCACCACATGACACTGCACCCAGAATTTCCAGTTTTAGATGAACAAGGTAATTTGACCTTTGAGGATCTATTCACTAATTGCCAAAACAAAATTAAAAGCAATTCATCAGAAGAGCAGTTTGATTACCTCAGCAGAATGGAAACAGATTATGTACCAATGTAAGCCAACATGACTCACGCTGAACAGAAAACCACCAACTCTATCTGGATAATACACACCTCCATTGCCTTGAAAAATGGAGCTATGAAGATGACTAGAGAAAGATGTGCTTTTATGTTACACAATGATGTATTGGAGATCAGGAAATCTGAGAATGGGACCCAAAGAATGTTCGGCCAAGAGAAATGCCTGGCATTGGTCTATGTGCATGTCCTGATGCTTAGGGAGGAATAACTCTTAGTGCTCTGAGATCCAAGGTTTCCATGGAACAAGAGTATTCCTATATATACCATTAAATGAGAGAGAGAAGAGATGCTTGTGCCACTATAGCCAAGCCTTGTACATACCTTAGGGCAAAAAAACATAAAAGTATAAGTGTTTAAAGTGGTGTCAAACAGGGCAGTAACAGAATGTCCAGAAAGAATCCCAATGAGGGCCCAGCACCAATGGTGCAGCGAAGACTAGGGGCCTCGAACCAGACCAATAATTATTTGTGATGAACACCTGCATGTAAGTATGGATGGATAAAAGGGTTTACTACAACTCAGTGTATCACACTGCAGTTTCCATGATGAGATTTTCACTTTCTTCCTTTTTTCTCTTAAATTTTATTTTGTTTTATTTTGGGGAGGGGGGAGGGAGATGAGTGGGATCAGGAGGCATGATGTGAAAGACACAAAGAATAAGTAAAAAGAAAGTTAAAAATAAATAAAGTGGAGTCAAGGCGTCCTTCATAGTCCCCTCCAGTAAAGGGAATTTCACAATGTGTCCCCCAGGTGTCACTATGAAACACTCAAAGGCTCCCCAACAGGATTTCAAACAAGGGGAAAAAGTTCTTAGACCCTACACATTTTATTACTTTGTCGATAGGATAGTGAGAGTGGATGGAGGCCTCACATCCCATCAACCCCCCATTTAGGAGATAATGTGAACCTGTCTTTCCTACAGACAACTGAACCGTGCACTGTAATGAAACAAAAGCTGTCACAGGATGCCCACACAGGTTCTCCAGGCCACACAGATTCACTAAACCAAGCACACAGATCATGCTAAACTGCTTGCTGGAGCTCCTCTCCCTCTCCTTCACCCAGAGGAAGTGCTGCAGATGCCAGAGTCTGCTTGGGGTTTTCATTGCTTCTTCCTCTGTCTTCACTTAGTTTTGCCACGGTTAAAGCACTTACTTCATTCTGTTGGGCAGATCTTTTCTGCTTGCCATGCTTTGTCACGCCACTGGCATGTGCTCTAAGGAGATACTCAGGGCTAGCATCCCTCACGCTTGCCGAAATTTGAACACTTCAAAGAGAGAAATTCATTATCTTCATGTCATTGAGTTAGTTCAAAGCAGCCTTGTTTTGGCATCACTTAGAAAAACGTTTTTCTCAAGAACAGTCGCTGTGGTCATTGAGGGTAAGCAACAGCCATCAGGAACCCAGGGGTGACTGTGGAGCTGAATTATGTTAGACATCAGCTTGTCCTGAATTGTGTATTCAGCTGATATTCCCAAATAGCTATCGCTCAGTGTATAATTGAGAAAAAAACATTTATTCAGGTGATTCAACATTATATTTTTCATAAGATATTAGGTAGCTAATACCCTTAGTTCATTTTTACACATTGTGCTTCCATTTTATACATATTTGGCACTTATAACTCTCAAATCTCTATTAAACACACTAGCACTTTGTATTTGAGATTTACAAAGTGAATTTGTATTCTTGATGTAATTCATTTTTTTAATAAGTCAATAATTGCATCTGAAGTAAAGGCTATTTTTTAAATCCCTAGTACAGAGATGATAACAGAGGACACAGGGTTAAAGAACATGAGCACATTCCTACTGGTACTCCATCTCTGTGTTAGGTTTTCTAAGTCACAGGAACTAGAGGCTGATAGTAGCTCCATCCATTCATCTACATGAGTACATCTTGCTGGAGAACTGGATTCGCTTGAATACTTTTCTTACCGAATTTTCAACCACTGGAAAGAACTCCAGCCCTCTCCCCCCCAAAAAAAAATTATTAACAAATCAAACAACACCACGCCTGGGATTTACTTTTAAATACAGTCAGATTAAATAAGAAGGTGTACAAGAGCTGGCTCCATCCCTTGCCTGAGAGAGGCAGCTCCACTTGCTCAGACAGACCAGCTCAACTGCCAACCAAGTCCACACCCAGGGCATTGAGTTGGCCCACCCTATCATCTACCTCATCTATGGCCTGCTGGAACTCCTGAAGGGCAGAAGGGGGATATCTGAAAGAAGTTTCAGTGGATGGCCCATTGATGATGGTGTGCTAGAGACCCAAGGCCTTGAACCACACCAATGCTCGTTATAATGAATATTTACAAATGAGGCTGATTGGACAAAAGAGTATATTGTGTGACACACCACGGTGCTCCCAATGCCACCAGGATGAATGAAGAGCTGTTGAAGAGGCAGAGAAGAGGTGTTTTAGTCTTTTGTTTTTGTTTTAGTTTTTTTTTTTAATTTTCTTTTGTGAGGGATGCTGCAAGGATGAGGGGTGGATATGGGGGGACTGGGAGATGAGTGGAATTGGGATGTATGATGTGAAATTTCCAGAGAATCAATAAAGAAATTATGTTTAAAAACTAACAAATAAAACCCCCAAAATAAAAATAAAATAAAATAGTAAGAAAAAGGATGGTGCAATGTTTGGAAACAACAGGTAAAATGTTAATGTTGCTGGAACTGTGTTATGGAAGAGACTTCATTGTGTTTTTATGTTCTTTTAAAAATCCCCACAAGAAAACACTAAAGTAAATAAGACAATTCTTAAATCCATCTTGAAAGCATAGATGGTTATGTAGCTAGAGTTTTCCTGCCTTGCCCACAGTCAGGACAAATCTTTGTCACCCACCAGTCCCACAGCCGTTCAGACCCAACCAAGTAAAAACAGAGACTTATATTGTTTACAAACTGTATGGCTGTGACAGGCTTCTTGCTAACTGTTCTTATATCTTAAGTTAATCCATTTCCATAAATCTATACCTTGCCATGTGGCTCGTGGCTTACCAGCATCTTCACATACTGCTTGTGCTGGCCGAGGCTGGCAGTGACTCCTTCTGTCTTCCTGTTCTTTCTTTTCTCCTCTCTGTTAGTCCCGCCTATACTTCCTGTCACTGGCCAATCAGTGTTTTATTTATTGACCAATCAGAGCAACACTTTGGCCATACAGAGCATCCCACATCATGGTTAATTATTCAAGTCAACGGTTTCCTCCAAGGCTGAAAGCAGAGAAACCATGAAGGAAATGCAAGACTCCAATCCTACAGCCTCAGACCTCATGGTTCCACTTTAACTGCTGCCCTCTCCATAAACAAAACAAAAGTGTTTGTGAAATAAATGCTTCCATGAGCTAAACAAACAATGCAACAGTTTAAGGAAAAATGACACATAAGAACAAAAACTAAAATTCCTTCTCAGAATTGGGGATGAGATCTATTGGAAGAAGGATTAATTTTAAAAAGAAATGAATGTATCATTCTTGAGTTCTATCTAATGTGGATAGGCACACTACCCTGGTAATCAGATTGGCGAATACCCTGTCATCATAGAGCCTTTCTCCTGTAATGGATGGAAGCAGATGCAGAGATCCACAGCAAACACCAGGCCAAACTCCAGGAGTCCAATCAAAGAGATAGAAGAGTGGCATCAAGATCTTGATGGATTAACCTACAGAGACAACCAAACTAAACTAGTGGGAACTCATGAACTTTAGACCCATACCTATGGAGCCTTCACAGGACTGGACTAGGCCCTCTGCATAATTGAAATAGTTGTGTAGCTTTATCTGCTTAAGGGGCCCCCAGGCAGAAGGATCAGGATCCATCTCTGGTGCATGAGTGGGCTTTCTGGAGCCCACTACCTATGGTGGGACATCTCACACAGCCTTGGTGCAGTGGCAGGGGGCAGTGTGGATCTACCTCTACTCAATGTACCAAGCTCTGCTGACTCCCCATGAGAGGTCTCATCTTCTTGTAGGAGGCAGGAGAGGTGGGAAGTGTGGGAGGGGTGAGAGGAAGGAAGAAGAGAATCTGTGATTTGTTTGTAAAATGAATAAAAAATTTTTCTCAATAAAAAAATGAATGTATCATTCTTGAGTTCTACCTGATGTGGATTGGCACATTATAAATGTAAGATTTTTCAAAATATTTTATTGTTTTTAAGAATTCCATATTTTACCCTTCTCCCACCAACTCCTTCCAGATCCATCCCCATTCAATACCCACCCAAGTTTGCATCTTCATTATTTTTCTTAAACTTGTGGAGTCTATCTAGTTAGTGCTAGCCAAGCACTCCTGGGTGTCTGGCTATCCAATGGAGTACATAAGACCTACTGGGAAACACAATCTTAAAGAAAAGTAACTTTCTCTAAGGCATCTATCAATTACCAATAGCTGCTCACTTAGATCAGGTTTGAGAGTTGCAGTAATCAGAGAAATGTTTTTTGTTTGTTTGTTTGTGTGTTTGTTTATTTGCTTGTTTGTTTTAAATCCGATGGCCATGAACCCAGAAACTCAAATTGGTCAATATGCAGACAAATGGAACATCTGTATCATAGCCTATTTCCCAAGGCTCAAGGACCATTAAAGAAGAAAGGTTGAATCAGTTGTAAGAGCCATGGGTAATGGATGATTACAATGAAACAGTGCTTTCCAGACACAAAAGAGCAATTGCCCATATGAATTCCCAGTGGTTATGACAGCATAGACAAGTCTTTCACTAGCTCAAGAAAAACAAAATCCCACCTCAAACTGAGAAACTCAGTGAGTTGCTAAGAGTGGGGTTAGTTCTATGTCTCTTTTGCAGGGCAATAGTTATTGGTTCTCCCCTATGGCCCATGACCTATCTTAGCCAAATATGCATGCCCCAATGATGGTACTAGATATAGGTTCCATCTTGTGGAGTGGACTTTAAATCCAATCAGAATTTGTTCATTACTTCCATTATATTTAAGTCATTATTGCATTATTGCATATACCTTGCCAGGCATGTCATTTTTGTAGCTCTCAGTGTTCAGCTGGATATGATTGAGGATTTCTTTTCTCCTCCAGAAGCATGCATAGTACATTCCAGCACCAAGAAATGAACCCAGTAGAAACGAACCTTTCAAGTTAATACCAGCTTGATTTCTCCTTATTCTATGACTCAAGTACATGGTATCTTTAGCATGAGGGTGTCATTATCAGGCTCTGAAGAGTAACCAAGAGAAAGTGCAATAACCTGTACTGTTTTAGGGGTCTACAGGGACCATTAACTATTAAGTCCAATAATGATAACCTAGTCTTGGCATTGGGCTTTTTATTTATTAAACTGTTATATTTAGGAGGAGTATCTTGTTGTAATATGTCAACTTCATTTATACTTTTTGTATATGAGAATGTTTATACTTTAGGAAACTTCTGCAGTAGTAAATTTTCATATGCCCACATTGCTACAGTCATCTATTTTTTAAGAAGTAAACAATGCATGTTGGAGAAAAGAGCATCTTGAACAAATGGTCCTGATCAAACCATTTAGGTACATGTAGAAGGAGAGAACTAGAAAAATATCTCTCACCTATTTAAAAAGAAAAAACCCTCAACTCTAAATACATTAAGGATCTCATCAAAAGTCCTGATCACTTGAATCTGATAGAGAAAGCATACTCATTAAGTAAGGAGTATGCTTAAACTTATAGGCAAAGTAAAAAACTTTCAATACATGACTCTAATTAGTATAGGCATCAAAAACAACAATTGATAAATTGGATCCCATTAAATTTAAAAAAGCTTTTTTATAGCAAAGAACACTATTATTTGAGTGAAGAGGCAGCTCAAAGGATGGGGTAAGTCTTTACAAACTATATATCAGACAAAGTATTGGTATCTAGAATATAATTCAAAAATTTTTAAAAATTGAACATCAAGCAACAGACAACCTAGTTTAAAAAGAATAGGGCACAAAACTAAACAGAGAATTCTGAAAAAATAAACTACAAACAGTTGAGAAATATTTTCTTTAAATGTTCAAAATCCTTAGGCATGAGGAAAATGCAGATTAAACTATTTCAAGTTTTCATCTCACCACAATAAGAATGGTTAAGAATAAAAAACAAAGGACACCAAAGGTCAGCATGGATGTCGGAAAGGGTAATACTTGCTCACTGCTAGTGGCAGTGCAAATCTGTGGAGTCACTATGGAAATCAGTCTGCAGGCTCCTCAAAAAGCTGAAAATAGATCTACCACATAATCTAGACATACAACACTTGGATGTATATCCAAAGGACTCTATATCCTATTACAGAGATACTTGCTCATTGCTTCTGTATTCAAAATACTTAGGAAAAAGAAATAGCCTAGATGGTCAACATATCAATGAACAATGAAAATATGTGGGAAAGTTGGCAAATTTACATAATGTAATGTTATTCAGCTATAAATAAAAATCAAAGTATAAAAGCCATGGGTAAATGAATAGAGTTAGAAACAATTATTCTAAGTGAGATAGCTTGGGCTCATAAAGACAAATGCCACATGTTTTCTCTCATCTGTGAGATTAGTTTAGAATCTTTAGATATGTGTGTTTCATTTGGAATGTCCACAGAGGTCAATAAATAAGTAAAGGACAATGAGAGATAGGGAAGGGAGATAGAACACAAGGATATAATGGGCGGAGGGGGAATAGTGGAACAGAAAAAGTTAAATTGTATGGGGGATGGGAAGGCAGGGTAGCAGAGAGATAGCTAACACTAAAGCCTTACTGTTAGGATTTCAGTGAAACTTATGCAATGCTTATAAAATAAGGCAAGAATAAAAACAAATACGTTAAAACATGGTGTTTATAACGAAAAATTTAGTCATAACGTTGAGTGGTTGCTCTATTCTAGGATGCTTATATGGCAATACTGTACAAAGCTGACACAGAAAAATGATCGCTAGTTTCCTCAAGAATGCATTGTGAAATATTGTAACTGTTCAGTGTATCACCTGCGAGAAGAAAGGATTATTTTTTTCTAACCCAGGGAAATAGAAATGGAAATACTAAACTTGCTTCCACTCATAAAAACACAAAAACGACACTTACCACAAGAGCTTAAATGTACCCTGAATTATGGGCTAGAAGTGTTCATTCAAGACAATTTGTCCAGATTCTTAAAAAAAAAAATCCAGAACTTTCTGTATACCAGATAACTACCTTAAGTAATTTTCAAATTTTATTTTTCTTATTATGTGTATGAGTACTTTGCCTGCATATAGTCTGTACAAAATGTGAGTGTAATGCCCGTAGAGACCTAAAGAAGATGTCGGATACCCTGGGACTGAAATGACTGATGGTTTGAAGCCACCATATAGACTGCATTCAGGTATTTTGTCTATAAGATGGAATCATACCATACTTGAACTATGAAGGAGAGGGAACACACGTTGGAACCACAGTTTATTAGTGATTTCTATCCACGTTTTACTTCCATGTTATTAAACAAAAATTCTGTAAATATGTATTTAAAGTTTTGTCATTTTTAAGCTACTATTATGATTTTTTAAATCATTTAAAGCAAACTATTCCTAGGTAGGTTTCCTTAGAACAAACTTTGAACACTTTCTTAGTTGCTGTAAGTAGGCAAAGTCTACAGTTGTTTGGTTGCATTTTAATTCTTCCATTTCTTAATCAATGAGCCTAAATTTATACATTGGTAATTTGTATATAATTTTACACATGCAATAGTGTAAAAGTGAAGAGGTAACACTTAAATATTACCAAATTAAGCACTTAATATACATAATGCAATAAATATAATAAGGTATACATACCTTTATAATTTTCATTTTGACTTTACAAAAAAGTTGGTTTGTCATAAACCAACACATCCTCCTAGCCTCGGATATTGAAATAAAGCCTTGATTTCATAAAATAAATATATTTTAGTAATGTATAGCCACCATTGCTTTTGGCTTACCAAGGCCCACTCTTCTGCTGTGGGATGTTCTGTACGTCCTGTGGGAGACCGTTCTCGGGTTCCTCGTGGCTTTACCCAGCAGGTCCCCATAGAGGATGATTAGAATCACAGGTCTGAGTGCAGGTGTCTGAGATGATCTGCACTTGGCTGTGGCTGTGGGATAGTCTGTATGTCAAATTGCTCTGATTGGTCAATAAATAAAACACTGACTGGCCAGTGGCTAGGCAGGAAGTATAGGTGGGACTAACAGAGAGGAGGAAAGAAAGAACAGGAAGTCAGAAGGAGTCACTGCCAGTCACCACCCTGACAAGCAGCATGAAAAGATGCCGGTAAGCCACGAGCTACGTGGCAAGGTATAGATTTGTGGAAATGGATTAATTTAAGCTATAAGAACAGTTATCAAGAAGCCTGACATGACCATACAGTTTGTAAGCAATGTAAGTCTCTGTGTTTACTTGGTTGGGTCTGAGCGGCTGTGGGACTGGTAGGTGACAAAGATTTGTCCTGACTGTGGGCAAGGCAGGAAAACTCTAGCTACACTCTTCCTTCTGTTTTTCCTAAGGGAAAAATATTTTAAGTTTTCAAATCATAATATAAGGCATAGCACAAATCGACTCACAAAAAGTTTAAGTGCACAGAATTGTTAACTACTTGAACATTGTTGTACAATGGTTATCTAGATCTTTTCATATTGCATGACTAAAATTCTTTACCTATGAAACAGGTTTCTTTTGCTCTCAGCCCCAGGCAACAGCTATTACTTTTTTTCTTCAGGCTAGCATTATTTATAGCTTAGTTGAGGTATAAAATTAACAAGACAAAATATATGTATTTAAAGTCTACAGTATATATTTGATATGTACATATATTGGAACACGCTTTCCACAGTTAAGATAATTAACATGCTCTCTGCACCCACTCCCGGGGAACTAAGTAGATTCTCTGTAGTTGAAAGTTTCTCTGTGTCCCTGTGGCAGGCAGTCGCAGAAAAACTTCAGACTACAAATGGTGCCCAGACATGGGGCAAGAATTCCTACCCCAAACCTGAGAAAGCTTTAAAGAGGGGGTTCTAAAATGGATCGAAGAGCAGCTTCCTAGTTGTGTTTCTCAGGAAAGCTGTGATACAGAGACACCATGGCCGTGAAGACTTGAGCTACAGTGTAGCGGGTTCAAGCCAAGCAACATAGCGGATTCCTGCCACAGTACACAGAGGTATCTCCAAGCCACACAGTACACTGCATGATGGATTTAGCTTTTGCTAGTACAAAATTAATTAATTAAAAAAGAGGTTTCTGGGCTACACACTGCTTTAATGGACCTACTGCTTCTGAGAGTTGATGGTACACATGGCCCAGAGCTGGAGGTGAATTACCTCCGCAATGTTGGAAAGCTGAGGTGGGCAGAGCCAGCAGCCAAAGCTGCCATTTCAGTTCTAGTTGTGATGCAGTTTAAAGCAATAGATTCTCAATAAGGCAGATTCATATGGAATAACCTCTAAACAGTTTACAATGTGTATAAAAATATACATAGGCTTGGAAGAGAGAGGAAAAGGAATATAGACATTTATATAAAGAAATAGAAAGTTTTAAAAAATAAAGTCTTTAAAGAGAAAGTAAAAGTAATATAAAAAATAAGCCAGGTAAAGATGGAAATCACACAGAGAGTCTGGATTCTATTGTCTTTGGGATTTCTAAGTGCAGAGAGACATCTGATTGTAAAAGCTGCCGAGTTAAGCCAATATATGTATTTTAAAGGTATCTGCACTTCTAAAAATATATTGCTTTGGAAAAGAGGTTCTGCTTTTGTTTCCACAGAAGATAAGAACTTGTAGATTGCTTCCAGGCTAATATAGTTTGACCAGCCAAGACACCCTGAAAGGTCTCTGATGACACTATGGCCCAGATGATCCAACATCCAGAACAGTTTCAAGGCAACTGGCTCAGACAATGTAACCTCACAGACTATTCCTGTCAGGACTTGATCATAATACTAATTTTCTCAGGATCCCCATAAGAATACCGTACCCTTTATCAGCAAGAAGTAGCCTAGAAAACCACGCCCACATTCCCAAAAAATGGATTATGGATGTTTGTCTTTGTTTAGGTTGTTGGTTACAAGTTGTTATTGGTCATAGTCAATATCTTTCTAAAAGAAGAAAGGGGGAATATAATATAGAAATATAGGATATAGATATGATAGGCTAAAAGGATAAAATTGTTGAACCTACTTTTAAAGAATAACTTGTTTAAAATGTTTTACATTGGTATAGATTTTAATTTATTGATACAAACTTAAAGTTAATTTTGTTACACTGTATGTATATTTCTACTCTTGTTTAAAGTATTATGTTTGTGTAGTTCATTTAAATTGTAAGGGATAATTAAGAAATACAGATTAATATTTAGTCTTCTCTGATAATCAAAATTATAGTCATGTTAGCTAAGTTTTCTAGGTATACATAGATATATTTCAGTTAGGTAGGTAATCTTCAAACACTTCAAAGACCTACAGAAGATGGCATTTAAAATGTTTTTAAACTTAGACTTTCTGTACAGTGGGAGATGTCTGCTTCTGGAAGCACCAATTTACTTCAAAGAGAAAGATAAGCATCAAAGACACTCTATATGGAGTTTATCTTCTTCTTGGCAAAAATAGCCATTTGGGCAAGAAACTGTTCTTGCCTGGGCTGCTTGACAAAAATTTTCCGCTACAAACGGCCTTTCTTGCCCCATCCCTTATCTACCAACAACCAAGGCATCTCTCCCTGAAACCCACTGGCCACATCTGGCCAAGGAATCTGGTAGGATTTTCACTCTCCTCCCCATCCACCAGTTCCAGTTTCCCAGTGTTATCCCCAGGTATGCGGCAGAACATCTGCTGCACCCTCTCCTTCCTTTCTGCCCCTATTCTAAAGAGACTGAAGAGATCTTCTACTATAGACTTCCTTTCTTACTCCATCCTTTTGTCTAGGCTGCCAACATCAGACACAATATTTCCCTGAAAACACACTAACCATGCTAGCCAATTAAACAGGTAGGTGACCTTCAGTCTCCCAGGCCTGTAGTAGACCACCTGCAGGGGCCTAACCTTCCTCTCTTCCTCCATTCCCTAAGGAGTCCACAGATTACGACCCAACAAAGAAAAAGAATTACAGACCAATTTCCCCTATAACATAGAAGCAAAACTTTTCAATAAAATACTTATAAAGTGAATCCAAGAGTACATCAAAAAGATATTTTACTTGATCAATTAGGCTTCATCACTGAGTCCACACACCTATAGACACATGATTTTTGACAAAGAAGCAATAAATACACACTGAAAAAAATGACTGTATCTTCAATAAATGGCGCTGTTCAAACTGGGTGGCTGCATGTAGAACAATGCAAATAGACCCATATTCACCACCCTACACAAAACTCAACTCAAAATAGATCAACAACATCAACATAAAACTAAATACACTGAACCTGAAAGAAGACAAAATGGAAAATAACCTTGGATTCATTGACACAGGAAAGGACTTAATGAACAGAACAGCAACATCACAGGAACTAAAATCAGCAGTTAATAAATGGGCATCAGGAATCTGAAAAACATCTGTAAGGCAAAGGTCACTGTCAATAGGACAAAATGGCAACCTACAGAATGGGGAAAGATTTGCACCAACTGTACATCCAACAGAGGGCTAGTATCCACCATATAAAGAAGTCAGAAAAAAAAAAAAACTAGACATCAAGAAAACAAAGAGCCCAATTAAAATAGGGAACATGGTTCTAAACAGAGTATCCTAAAAAGAGCAAATTCAAATGTCAGAGAAGCACTTAAAAGATGTGTTCAACATCCTCAGTCATTAGCAAATTAAAACTACTTTCAGATTTCTTCTTACATCTGTCAGAATGTCTTCTTACACCAGATCAAGAGCACAAGTGACAGCTCATGCTGGCATGAATGTGGAATAAGGGGAACAATCATCCATTGCTAGTGGGAGTGCAAATTTGCACAGCCACAGAGAACATCAATGTGGTGACTCCTCATGAAGGTGGGAATCGATCTACTCCAAGATCCAGCTATTCCACTCTTGGGTATATACCCAAAAGACCTGTCACCCTACCGAAAAGATGCTTGCTCAACCATGCTATTTTCTGTTCTACTCACAATAGCCCAAAACTGGAAATATCCTAGAATCTGTCAACAGATGAATGGTAAAGAAAAATGGGTATATTTACACAATGGAATATTACTCAGCAGCTAAAAAAATGAAATTCACAGGTAAATAAATGGAGCTAGGAAAAAAATCATTTTGAGTGGGGTAACTCAGATCCAAAAAGACAAATATGGAATGTATCTGCTTATATGAGTATGTTACCTGTAGAGTCTTCAATAAGCAGTGTAAAATCCATATAACTGCAGAGGTTAGGTACAGAGTAAGAGCCTCAAGTAAGGATTGGATCACCTTAGAAATGGGAAATAGAGAGCCAGGCAGTGATGGGTGCATGCCTTTAATACCAGCACTCAGGAGGCAGAGCAGGCAGATCTCTGTGAGTTTAAGGCCAGCCTGGTCTATACAGAGTATGTGTGTGTGTGTGTGTGTGTGTGTGTGTGTGTGTGTGTGTGTGTGTGTATCTAATGCATTCCTAGTACATATTATATAAATTTTATATTATATAAATATATAATTTTATTACATATTAATAAAATCTTATGTGTTATATTATAATATATTGTGATGTAAATGGAATCACCAAACATTGAGGGAGACAGAGTCCCAGTTGGTCATCTCTCATTACTAACTGAACCTTCTAGTTCTGGGCATGGATTACATCTAATCAGACTGTGAGCCAGAGGTACTGGTATGTACCTCTGGTACTGGAAGGTACTCTGCACACTACCAAAGATGAAAGGTAAGCAACAATCCAACTACAAACCCTTTGATCAACAGTGGTCACCCACATGCAAGATATGCTAAATGCAGTTATGGCACAGAGCTTGTGGGAGTAACAAACCAAAAACTAATTGAGTTAAATGCTCACTCCACGAGACAGAACCCATGACCAACACTGCTCGGGTATTCAAGAACCTAAGACTAAATAGGCTGGGTAGCTAGATTAAAACCAAATACTACTGTTTTGCAAAAGGAACCTAGCAACAAAATGACTTCTAGTGGTATTCTTATGTAGATGTAACCAACTGTCTTATTAAATAAGAAACACAGAACCAATGTAAAAGAGAAAGCCAAGAGGTCAGAGCTCAGAGCTAAAATCTCACCCTTCCTCCTGCTGTGTCCCAGCTTCCCAAAAGAGAGCTATTTCCCTGTGTGTAAGTCGTTTCATAGTCATTCTGCCTTTTCATTGGTTGTAAACCCAAACACGTGACTGCCTCGTCACTGTCTGTATGTACAGCCCCCCAGGTCTTAAAGGCATATGTCTCCAATGCTGGCTGTATCCCTGAACACACAGAGATCTATGGGGTTAAAGGCGTGCGCCACCACCGCCACACTCTGTCTATGGCTCTAATAGCTCTGACCCCCGGGCAACTTTATTTATTAACATACAATCAAAATCACATTTCAGTACAATTAGAATATCACCACATTCTTATGTATTCATGGATCAGTGCTTTGCTCAGCCACCATCAGAGAAATTTGCTCTTGCAGTAGATGGGAACAAACACAGAGACACAAAACTGGACAACGTACAGAGAGTGAGAAACTTTGTAATACCAAATGGAATGTCCACATCAACTCCCTCACTTTATAGCTCAGGGAATCCTATGGAAGAGGAGGCAGGAAAGTTGGAAAGCTGGAAGGGATGGAGAGCAGCAAGAAAATAAGGCCTTCTACACATAACAGTACTGAAGCACATACGAACTCACAGAGACCTGGCGGTATGCACAGGGCCTACACAGGTCTGTACCTGATAGATTCTGAGCTCTGAGCATGGTCACAAAGCCCACATCCCTAACCCAGAAGCTATCTCCAAGTGATAACCACTCTCAGATGAAAAATTAGTTTTCTCTAAGAGAATCCCACTGGGTATAAAAACTGCTTTTAAGGATGGCTCAATGCCCACTAGTAGATGGCCAACACACACACAAAAAATGTCAATGGTATTTTTGGAGGTTTTTTTATTGTCTCATAATGCTTTCTCTGGGCTCACCCTCCTCCCCTTTATCATACAGGCCTTTGGCTTACATAATATGGTTTCTGATCTGGGTTTTTTAGATTTCTGTGGGTGCCAATGTATGTGTCTCTACGTTTACACGTGTTTCTTGTGCTTTTTCTTTGGCTCTTCATTTTTCTGTCCACTTATCTGCTTTGTCCTAGTCAAGTCTGTTTATTTTTATCTTATTTATGTATTTTTTCTTATTTTTAGATGCCTCTCTGTTTCTTAACTAGAGAGCAAAAAGGGATATTGACTTGTGTGGATGAGGAGGTGGGGAGGAACTAGGAGTAGTTTGGGGGCAGGGAAACCATAATCAGAGTATATGGTATGAAAATATCTATTTTCAATAAAATCACATATACACAAAAATATTAACATATGATTCACTCACCTATCAACCTTGTGTGTGATTAGAACACTTACAATGTACTACTCTAGCAAATTGCAAGTCTATGATACATTATTAGCAATCCCCACTGTGTCGTATATTAGTGTCTAGAACTTACTAATATTTGCATCCATTTGCATCCATTGACCAGCGTCTTTCCATTTCTCTCATTCCCTGACCTCTGAGCACCAGACTTCATTCTGTTTCTGTAACTTAGACGTTATTGTGTTCTGAGTATGAGTGATATTCTGTAATTTTTGTCTTTCTGTGTCTGCCTTGCTTAACTTAGCACAGAATTGTTTAGGTCTATCTCTGTCGTACAAAATTCCTTTCTTTTGGAAGTCTGAATAATATTATATTGTGTACACGCATACCACAGTTTCTATACACTCACCCATTGACAGACAATTAAGTTATTTCCATATTTTGGCTATTACGAACACTGCTTCAGTGAAGGTGGGAGTATAGATGTCTCCTTGAGATAATGAGTCACCAGTCTACCTTGTAGGCCTAGATTTGATGGCTTTACAGTCTCAGGTAAGTGGAAATATGTATCTGTTCTTCTATGTTTTTATTTCACTCAGCAAACCATCCTCATGAATCATCCGTGTTGAAACACATGATAGAATTTGTTTTTGAAGTCAAAATCTCTCATTTATGTCTACACCAAATTTTATGTTCTTTTCCTTTATTTTTGTGAATAGGATATTCTATTTTTCCACTGATGAACATGTAGATTGTCTCTATGTCTTATTTTAATGAATAATGCTTTCATTAACATAGCAGCATAAATAATAAATAATCTCTTCGAAATCCCACATATAGTTATTTCAGATGGGAATTCAAAAGTGAGCTTGCTGTCATATATGGTTTGATTTTTGGTTTGAGGAAACTCCATACTGTGTTCTCAAGAAGTAACTGCACATTTTCACACTCCAGCCAAACATGAACTCCTGGTTTCTCCATGTGTGTACAATAGTTTTCACTTTTGTCTTGCTGCTTTTGTGGTTGAGGGCATTATTGTTTGTTTCTGAACAAAGTCCTCACTAGCAAGTGTGAGTCCTTATCTTCTTGTGATTTTAATTTATATTTTGCAGATGATTAGAATTAAGTACTTTCTCATATACCACTTGGTCATTTCTAAGTCATCTTTGGAGAAAATCTTTGGCCCATTCTCCTGGGTTTTTTTTTTTTCTATTTTTATTTTATTGAAGTAGATTTTTTCCATGATGTCGTCATTTATCATGGTATCTCTTTCCTTGCTCTCCCACTCTGCCCTATTCCAGCTCAAACCTCCCATACCCTTATATTATCATCCCCCATCCCTTACCCTCCATTGCCTCCCTCACCCCCAGTTTGCTCATGTAGATCTTATCTATTTCCTCTTCCCAGGGCTATCCATGCATCCCTCTTAGGATCCTCCTTATTAGCTAGCTTCTCTGGAGCTGTGGGTTGTAGTCCAGTTATCCTTTGCTTTACATCTAGTATCCACTTATGAGTGAGTATATACCATGCTTGTCCTTCAGAGTCTGGGAGAAACTGGGTACTAGGGAAGTTCCCAGGAATCCACAAGGATAACCCCACCTTAGACTACTAGCAACAGTCGAGAGGGTGTCTGAACTGGCCTACTCTGGTAATCAGATTGGTGAATACCCTGTCATCATAGAGCCTTCATCTAGTAATTGATGGAAGCAAATACAGAGATCAACAGCCTGGTGCCAGGCCAAGTCCCAGGAGTCCAATCGATGAGAGAAAGGAGGGTATAGTTAGAAGTTTGTTTGTGTCCCGCCTGGTCTGCAGCCGCTCAGACCCAAATAAACACACAGAGACTTGTATTAATTACAAAGTGTATAGCCATTAGTTCAGACTTATTACTGACTAGCTCTTACACTCAAATTAACCCATGACTCTTATTTATGTTTAGCCATGTAACCTGGTACCTTTTGTCAGTTCTGCCTTACCATTTTGCTTCCTCTGTGTCTGCCCGGAGACTCCTGACTCCAGCCTTCCTCTTCCCAGAATTCTCCTTATCTGCTTATCCCATCTATACTTCTTGCCTGGCTACTGGCCAATCAGCATTTTATTTATCAATCAATCAGAGCAACATACATTCACAGCATACAGAATGACATTACACAGCAGGAGGGATTCTTTGAGCAAGTAACATTGAGATCATGATGGGGAAACATACAGAGACAGCCAACCAAACAAATGGAAACTCATAAACTGTGGACCAATAGCTGTGGAGGCCCCATGGGACTGGACTAGGCCCTCTGGATAGTCGAGACAGATGCTTAGCTTGAACTGTTTAGGGGGCTCCCAAGTAGTGGGATTGGGATCCATCCCTGGTGTATGAGCGGACTTTTTGGAGCCCAGTGCCTAAGGTGTGACACCTTGCACAGCCTTGGTGCAGGGGGGAGGGATTTGAAAGTGTCTCAACTGAATGTACCAGGCTCTGCTGAGTCCCCATGAGAGAGACCTTGCCTTGGAGGAGGTGAGGATTGGGGGATGGGTTGGAATGGGGAGTGGGAGGAGGGAAGAGAGAGGAGATGGGGATCTGTGGTTGGTATGTAAAACGAATAGAAATTTTCTTAATAATAAAAATTAAAAAAAGAGGCTGGGCAGTGGTGGCAGACGCCTTTAATCCAAGCACTTGGGAGGCAGAAGCAGGTGGATCTCTGTGAGTTTGAGGCCAGCCTGGTCTACAAAGTGAGTTCCAGGAAAGGCACAAAGCTACACAGAAAAACCCTGTCTTGAAAAACCAAAAAAAAAAAAAATTAAAAATAGAAATAGATTTTTTTCATACAATATATTCTAGTTGTAGCTTCCCATCCCCCAACACCTCCAAAATTATCCCCACCTCCTCTCCCATCTGAATCCACAACCTTTCTGTTTCTAATTAGAAAGCAAATTGCCATCTAAGGAATAACAATAAAATAAAATAAAGTTTTGTTTCTATGTTAATTTGTTTTGAAATTAAGGTGGGAATTTCCTACAATTTGGTATAATAATCCTTTAAGACAATAGTCTGTCTTTTTTCCTCATGTCAAAAAATTTTTTACTCATATTTCATTATATCATGAGTTATGGAAATGTTCTCAAGTCTTAAAGGAAATACAGACATCAAGATCACGAGCGACTTCCAGAGGGACCAAAGAAAGCCTTCTTGACAGCATTTCCTATTCTCTAAGCCACTCTTGCAGGCCACACTGCCCCTCACTTCCCACCCTAACTCTTGCTGACACTTGCAGACTAAACGCATGGGATAAACTGGAAATGCCATTAACAGGCCTGAAGCTCACTGCTCTGATCTGCAGAGTTTCCAGCATGATCAGATGTGACAGTGTTTATTGAACTTACAGTGTCACACACACTCAGTGCCCACTCATCCTTCTTCCTTGTGTGTTGAGGCTTACTGTTTCTCTCTCTCCATACCCTTTAGACTTCTCCAGGGAAGTTATTTGTGGTCCTCATTTGCTAAGGTTTAAAAAAAAAAAAAATATCTCTCATAGTTCTCAGAAGGAAAACATGCAATTCTTTTATCAGGGGGAAAAAAAAGAATGTTTATCTTTTGTTCCCAATAACAAGATTATTCATTCAAATCCCTTTTCCATTCTCACCTCCTGCTCCAGCTCCTTTTTTAAGTTTTTGTGCCTAAATGAACTATTGCATGCCATGCAGCACTGGTGCACGCCTTTAATTCCAGCACTCAGGAGACAGAGGCAGGCAGATCTCTGTAAGTTCAAGGCCAGCCTGATGTGCAAAGTGTATCAGCTATGGCTTTTACATAAAGAAATGCTGCCCATTGAGAAAGAACTATTGCTCATTATGTTACAAATATTAGTCTGTCAAAACATAATCCCAAACTATTAATCCTTGTTCCAAATGTAAGACAAAAATATATATCAGCATTCTCGCTTCAGTCTGTATTTAGCCAGTAGTCTTCACACAATAACAAAGGGGGAAATGTTCAACTCTAATAGGCACTGGGCTAGACCAATGGGCTCAAGTCACTAAAAATGTTTAAATATGTACAAAACAGTACTAGAAGCCTTGACATCCTGTATATAATCATTTGTGTTCCAAGATACTGGTTGATTTAGTAAGGCCAGCCCTGAATATTGAGGTTTAAGCTCCCATCTTCTTTCACAGATACCTTGAATTATCCATCAGACTGACACTAAGCCATGTAGAAAACTAATATGAACTTAAGTTGATATAATAATAATCAGGTGATTCATACCCTTGTGAAAGATTTATGCACTTACAGACTTCATCATTTATACAACTCGTGGAGTTACTGGATAACTAACACTGATAAAAAAAAAATAATAATGCCCACAAGGTAACATACAGAAGATTTTAAATTTTGTTTGGTGTCAGGTAATATTGATGGTACTTTAAATCTTTTGCGTAGCTAGTGACAAATTATAAGTGAAGAGACAGCTAGCCATAATACAGCTCTCCTGTAGATTTTTGTCTTCACAGAATGTTATTAAAGCCACTCTCCTAGCTGATCACACATCTCTACCCTTCACTTATGGATCCAACCTTCTTTTCCTACCTCCATTTTTTTCTTCCTCAATAAGTGTTACACTAATTTAAAATCAGTTTCAGACTAGATGAACCATATTAATTCTTAATCCATTCACGACCATGGCTTTTAGAACTGACCAAAATCCCTTTGGAAAAGAAGCATGCAAGGCGGGCGGTGGTGGCACACGCCTTTAATCCCAGCACTCGGAAGGCAGAGCCAGGCGGATCTCTGTGAGTTCGAGGCCAGCCTGGGCTACCAAGTGAGCTCCAGGAAAGGTGCAAAGCTACGCAGAGAAACCCTGTCTCAAAAAAAAAAAGAAGAAGAAGAAGAAGAAGGAGAAGGAGAAGGAGAAGGAGAAGAGAAAAGAAGGAAAAGAAAAAGAAAAAGGAGAAGAAAGGAGAAGAGAAGGAGAAGGAAAGGAGAAAAAAGAAGAAGAAGAAAGAAGAAGAAGAAGAAGAAGAAGAAGAAGAAGAAGAAGAAGAAGAAGAAGAAGAAGCATGCAAATCTGCAAGAAAAATCTGATCCAAAAATGTTTACCTAGCTATTACCAGTAGTTGCTAATAAGGCACTTTAAAAAAGTTTATTAAGTCTGTGAAGCTGCTTACTCATAACTCAGAGAGGAATGTATCCTACCACAGAAGTACTTGTACGTTCACGTTTACTGCTTCACTATTCATAACAGTGAAGAACTATAACCACTCTCGATATACATTAGCAGGAAGACAGGAAGTGCAACTGTAGCATATATACACAAAAGAATTTTACTCAGATGTTAAAAGGAAATTTTCGGAAAAGTGAATGGAACTGAAAAGAATTCTATGAAGTGAGGTGAATAATCCCAGGAAGACACAAATTTCAATTCTCTCATTTGCTGATCCTAGTTCTTAGTGCTAGTATGTATGTATAGAGTGGTGGGTAAATTAATATAGCTTAGACAATTTTTTTTGTCTTGAAACCTTTATTAGTTTTAAGAAAGGGAAGCAAGGAGGCCTTGCCTTGTCCAGGGGGCCTACAACCTTCACTCACTGTTTACTGTTGGGGGGGGTGGCGTTCTCACAGTCTAATCCATGGGGTGGCCAGGTCAGTTTCCATCTTGAGCTACACACTAAAGTGTGTCAAACAAACAGAACAAGAAATGTGTCCAGGCAGGTGCAGACCAGGATCTGGTGGATTGACAGCAGATCCAGAAACTTATATTCAGCAAAAGAGATATGGTCACCCATGATGAAGGCCTTGCCTCCATAATTTTGGGTAAGTGAGGGTCTCAAAAGGCTTCAGGTCCTCAAAAAGTGTCTTTACATGGTCATTTCTCTTTTCTTTAATTTCTCCTTTTATTTTTTTGAGATTGTAATATAATTATATCACTTCCCTCTTCCCCATCCTTCCTCCAAACCCTCCCATTTACCCTTCCTAGCTTTCTTTTAACTTCATGGCCTTTTTTATTCACTAATTGTTGTTTCATGCATATATGTATACATATATACATATGTATTCCTAAATACAACCTTCTTAGTATGTATAATGTAACTTGTATGTATGTTTTAAGGGCTGACCACTTTGTAACAAATAAAGATGACCACAGAAAATCATATAATCATTCTTGCCTTTCTGGTATTTGGTATAGAAGAGGGTGGCATATTTGCAATAAAGATCCTTCACCCAGTCATTCACCACATCTACCAGGGCACCCTTCCTCAGACGCTTCCCATAGAACCTGAAGGAGAGATACCACAGCATGGCATTCAATTGGTACAGGGTGTTCTCCACTCATGAACTTGGGGAACTGACCACACAAATGGGTAGGTTTGAGTGGCCCTTGTCATCACCTCCTCCTTCCAGCTCTCCCTTGTCGGCAAGCGACATGTGCATGATGGTGCAGCACCCTGTCCTCAGACTGTGAGGTCGATGGTAATATACCACGGCATGCTTACACGGGAGGGCCAGATTCACTGCTGCAAAGATGGTGGTGGATCATAGGCACAGGCAGAGCAAGCTTAAACAATTTTATGTCAACTTCAAGTTGGATCCTTTAACACCAAGCTAAGCTGACAAGGGAAAAATTATAAAGGGTTTCTATTTTAGTGTTCAGTTGAGAAAAAAACATGAAAGTATATGTAATATATATATATATATAATATATATATATATATATATGGATTATAGAGAGATATAGCTGTATATTACAGTGATATAATCATGTATTTTTGTTATATAACAAAATTTTAATATAATGTAATATATGTATCTATTTGTTTATATATACTACATATATGCTGACTATACTACACATGAATAAAATTGACATGAAATACTTACATTGTATACATGAAATATTTATATTTTTATAATAGCATAGCTATGCATATGGTAAAGCACTAAAGTTGAGTTGTCTTGCTCACTCACTCAGCAAGCATTCTGAGTAGAACAGAGCTGAGCAAACTTCTCTTATAAAGAGCCAAATAGTACCTATTAAAATGTGGCTTTGCAGACCACACAGTGTGGTTGACCATCTATGCTGCAGTTTTGTGCACTATGGACATGACTGGAAATGGTTGTGTTTCCCATACAAAAAGGTCTTCCTATTGTGGCCAAGTCTCTAGTGCTTGACCACTTGTTCAATGCTATTGTCATCAGCCCTTGTTGCCTATGAGCACAGGGACTCTATTCATCACTACCAACACTGGGCTTAATAATAGCTTTTACTTGGAAATCATTTTTCTCTGGGAAGTCTGCATGACTTTCTGCTTCCTGGCCTCTTTAAAGTCTTTACTCTGCTAATAATCATGATAGCTTACCGTTGGACTGACAGCCTGGTCAGACACTGTTCTTTTCATCCTATGGCAGTGACTTTGCCAGTGGTTGGAAGCATGTAGACTCAGGAGTAAAAAACATTTAAGTTTAATTTTGATTCTCTTATTTACTGGCTGTATGATTTTTGAGCAATTAAATAATCTATCTGCAGGTTCTTTCCACTTATTGATAAGAAAAAATGAGTGTACAAATAGCATCTGTCTCAAGGTACCTTTCTGAAATGATTATATAGAATAGTATTTTACCTGCCATTATTACTAATATGCTTATTATTTGTCTTCCCACAAGAGAATGTAAGTTCTCTAAAGAGGGAATTTATGTCTTCTCTGGCCACCACTGCATTCTCAGGACTCAGCACAATGACTATGTAATAATGAAAAAAAATTAAAATTTATCTAGTGAAATCCCTTAAATAATGGAAATGAAACTAAATTATCCAGCAGATAGTAGGAAAAAAATAAGAAAAATATAAGAAAACACCAAAGAAATCTCAGAAAATAATTTATGTAATTAACTGTTCATCATAATGACTGACTTCAAACTATAAAAGTTAATTAAATAAATCCATCTACTAAAAAAGATTATTGAGATGGGTGTGGAGTGGGGTGCATGCCTTTAATCCAAGCACTCAGAGGCAGAGACAGGAGGATCTCTGAGTTTGAAGCCAGCCTGGTCTATAGAGTGAGTTCCAGGACAGCCAGGACTACACATAGAAACTGTGTCTCAGGAAAGAAAGAAAGAAAGAAAGAAAGAAAGAAAGAAAGAAAGAAAGAAAGAAAGAAAGAAAGAAAGAAAGAAAGAAAGAAAGAAAGAAGAAAAGAGAGAGAGAGAGGGAGGGAGGGAGGGAGGGAGGGAGGGAAGGAAGGAAGGAAGGAAGGAAGGAAGGAAGGAAGGAAGGAAGGAAGGAAGGAAGGAAGGAAGACAGAGAGATACAGAAAGAGACATAGGGTGAGGAAGGGAGGGAGGGGCAGAGAGGGAGGGTAGAGAGAGGGAGAAGTGAAAGAAGGAAAGAAGGGTGATTCATATCATCTTGTGAAAGATTTATGCACTTACAGACTTCATCATTTATACAGCTTTTGGAGTCACTGGATAAACAACACTGATTTTTAAAAAATGCCCACAAGGTAACATACAGAAGATTTTAAATTTGGTTTGGTGTCAGGTAATATTGATAGTACTTTAAATCTTCCAGGACAGCCAGGGTTACACATAGAAACTGTGTCTCCATGTGTAGACTGTGAATATAAAGTACAATACTCCCCCACCCTCCCCCACTCCCCCCAATTCTATGCATAGTCTATGTGTGTATATTCTGAGAGTGAGCCTGTTTATAATAACTAGCTCGATTTAATTAAAAACTCTAACCTAGTCTTCTTCCTTCCTTCCTTCCTTCCTTCCTTCCTTCCTTCCCTCCTACAAGAAGGTAAAGCCTCCTGTGGGGAGTCAGCAGAGCCTGGTACATTCAGTAGAGGCAGCTCCAAGCCCCTCCCCTCTGCATCAAGGTTGTGCAAGGTGTTCCACAATAGGCACTGTGCTCCAACAAGGCAGTTCATGCACCAGGGATAGATCCTGATCTCACTGCCAGGGGCCCCTCAAGCAGACCAAGCTACACAACTGTCTCACTTATGCAGAGGGCCTAGTCTAGTCTACTAAAGGCTCCACAGCTGTTGGTCTAAAGTTCATGAGTTCCCACTAGCTTGGTTCAACTATCACTGTAGATTTACTCATCATGATCTTGATGCCCTTGCTCATAGAATCCCTCTTCCTTCTCTTCGACTGGATTCCTGGAGCTCGGCCTGGTGCTTCGCTGTGGATCTCTTCATCTGCTTCCATCAATTACTAGATGGAGGCTCTGTGATGACAGGGTATTCACCAATCTCATTACCAGGGTAGGCCAGTTCAGACACCCTCTCCACTGTTGCTAGTAGTCTAAGCTGGGGTCATCCTGGTGGATTCCTGGGAACTTCCCTAGCACCAGGTTTCTTCCTATCCCCATGATGTCTCCCTTTATCAATATATGTCTTTCATTGCTCTCCCACTCTGTCCTGTTCCAGCTCGACCATCCCATTCCCTTATGCTCTCATCCCCAATCCCCTACATTCTATTGTCTCCCCTTCCCCCAGTTTACTCAGGAGATCTCATCTATTCCCCTTCCCAGGAAGATCCATGCACACTTCTTAGAGTTCTCTGTGTTAGCTAGCTTCTGGTGGTTTTCATATATAAAAGTTTAGATTTGTGATTCTTTTAAGATCTTTTCTAAGATTACCGTTTGAGACAATAATAAAATGATCCATCCTCAGCTTGTTATCTAATGTCAGGTGGTCAGCCCTGAGATCATATACATAGAGGTAATATTATATGGACTGAGCAGGTTTTATTTATGTATACATGATTTAGAGGTCATGAGTTTGAGAGCATGTAACAGATGAAAGAGAAGGACAGAAATGGTTTAATTATATTATAGTTTAAAAAAGTAAATTTAACAGAAGTTAGTAAAACTTTGAATAAAGCACTACTTTTTGTTATGGAATGCCTCCCCTTTGATGTTTATCAGATTAAGTTCCTACAAGTATGATTGTTTGTGTGCATTGTAACAAATAGCCTTATTGTTAAGCAAAAATCACTGAAAAATGAATGTCCATTGGATGCTTTCTCACAACCATTCACTTTGAAAGTCTGGACACATTTGCCATTGTTAGAAACCTTGCTTTAAAGTATTCTACTCTTTCAAGGCAACTTAGGGAACTGTATTCCTGCTTCATAGTTTCATATTTTATTTGTAAATTAGAATTCTACATTTTATGTGACATAAAATGAGATGCAGTATGTTGTTGCCACTGTCTTAAAACAGTGCTATCTAGCAGCAAGGATGACATGGATATGCATGTCTCACAGATGGAGATCGATAGGTGGCCGCTGTACCTGAAATAGTTCAAGAAACAGATGGTGTTTGTCGGTGTGTGAACAAGAATGAAGAGATTTGTGTTTGTCCAATTGATATGGCAGTCCAAGAAGACAGAAACATAGAGAGTCTCCCTAAAAATGATAGTGACCAAACAGAATAAAAGGACCATATGAGCTACAAAAGGAAAGATCATATCTTTCTTAATTAAAAATACTACAATATAAAGAAAATTGATTCAAAACCCGAATCAAGGCACATGAAATACAAATCATAAGATCATTCATTGTGGTTCAAACTCAGCTACATATGTGAAAACATTTTTCCATTTCATTCTTCTTGCATTGTCTAGGTAACAGAAATTAATATGGTAGAATCATTTGCTGAGGACAGATGGATAATGAAGTAAGATAAAGGGTAAATAAGGGATAAATCCTTAAAAGCCTTTAAGAACTAATGATAAGATAATAATATTTTTAAAATACCAAAGAATTTAAACAGAGTTACAAGTTATCATTCATAGTGTCCTTTTTTTCTAATACTATGATACAAATTTATTTTAGGAAAGCCAGTGACCACTTACAGATTTTTGCAAATGTCTTTATACAAGCTCACATTTTGGTTGACACCTTTACAAGTCTATTCAACCACTTAAAAAAAATAATTTTTCAAACAAATTTTTTAAAACTTCATTAAACCTAATTCTACAAAACAATTAATTAATTAAGGATGTGAGTATGGCATGGCTGAAGACTTCCATAAGACTCTGATATAAATTCTGAGGTAAGTACTTTGGACCTGAATTTCAGTCCTCTCTCTACTTTGATAATCATGACACCCTGGCCAAGTATAACCTAAAGTCTCTGAATCTACATTTTTCATGCTTGAAATCATAACCATAATATTTAACCCAAAATGAAAAACAAAACAAAACATGCATTGTGAAATTTTTGTCACAACTAAGCTGCCTGAAATAAACAACTCATAGGAAGAATTTATTTTGGCCCATGGTCTCGGAGGAGTTGGTTTTCTATGAGAGGGTGAGCATGGTTGAGCCGAGCAGTCCACTTCACAGTGTGCAGGAAGTATAAAAAAGGACCCCAAGAAGGAAATATATGACCCTGAGTATCTGCCCCTAGCCATCTACCTCCTAAAACTATCCCCTGCCTTATCCTTGTCAACACCTCCCAGTGATGTCGGCATATTATGAGAACATCAAAGGATTCATTTATTAATTATGTTGGAGCCCTCAGGATCCAAACATTTCCAAAAAGCTGTCAACCAAGCACCAATACATGAATCTACAGGGACACTTCTCATATTCAAACCATAACAAGAAGAATGTTTGATTAATTGTGTTTACCCAGGGTCGAACACAGTATATGAGTCAGGGAGTAGTCTATCAATATTTACTGACTACATAAAAAGTAATTTGAGATTTATTTTAAAGTAATAGGATCATATTTACTACAACTGTCTGAAATTCTCAAAGAATTTATAAATATGTTATCTTTCAAACAAATAAAATAAAATGGTGCACCAGGCAATGGTGGTACATGCCTTTATTTCCAGCACTTGGGCAGCAGAGGCTTGTGAATCCCTGAGTTCAAAGCCAGCCTGGTCTACAGAACAAGTTCCAGGACATCCAGGACTACAGAGAAACCCTTTCTTAGGGGAAAGAGGAAGAGTGATGCATGTCTTTAATCCCAGCACTAAGGAGTCAGGGGTGGGTAAATCTCTGTAAGTTCAAGGCCAGACTTGTCCATACAGTGAGTTTCTGGTCATCCAGGGCTATGCGGTGAGCCTAGATAGATAGATAGATAGATAGATAGATAGATAGATAGATAGATAAATAGATAGACAGGTAGGTAGGTAGGTAGGTAGATAGATAGATAGATAGATACATAGATAGATAGATAGATAGATGATAGATAGATAAATAGATAGACAGATAAATGATAGGAGAAAAATGTATAATAAATAAAATAAAAGTTGTTTCTAGGAAGTAGAAGGCCTGAAGAGACTGGAAAAGAAATTTTAAAAAGCTTATTCAATTTCACACACTAAATAAATAGATGTTTAAATAAAATTAAAAAGCAAAATACCAAGTTAGGGCAGGACTAAGCTCTCCTCCCTGCATCAAGTCTGAGTAAGGAATCTCGACATAGGGAATGGGCTCTAAAAAACTGGCTCATGTTCCTGAAAGAGTGAATGGGGGTGGGATGAGGAGGAGGTGAGAAGACAGGAGAAGGGGAGGAAGGGGGAACAGTGGTTGATATGTAAGGTGAAAAAAATTTAAATAAAAAAGGCAAACTACATTCATCAGTTAGAATTTGGTTTACTAATTGTAAAGCAGAAAGAAAAGGATTGACCACATCAATAAGATGCCTATGTACACAGTAAAATATGACTAACCAGTTATTTCAAAGCTCATGCAATTGAAAAATAATCCATAACTAAAACTAAGGAATAACCCCAGACTCAGGCAAGAAGAAATCTTGTTTCATCAATAGCCAAGAAATCTGGGAAATATATTTGGTGGGGTATTGAAGAAAATATGAAATAACACTCAGCTGTACACATGCAGCATAAAATGAAAGAAATCAGTCTACACAGAAAAATGATGCAGCCCAAGCTGACCTGCTTGAGAAGCTGCCAAGAGTCCTTATGGACGTGAGTGATGGGGTAGAGACCATCTGCTGGATTTCAGCATTCTGAGGTCCACCTGCACCTCCAGCTGGAGAGCCTGACAATGCATCTCCGAAACTGTCACTGTGTTTCCATTTTCAGTTTCTTTTTAATGGGTTTTGTTCCATGCAGCCAGATTCTCCTGAGTTTGTAAAGGAAAAGACGCATCAAGTGAAATCTTACCAGAATTTTAAACACACTTTTCAGTTCAAATGTGTTTGACTTGCTATCATATTTCTTCAGATGAAAATTTCCAAAGAATAAAACCAGTTCAATCCCAGCTATTATTTTATTAATATGCACTTATATTCATGGCTCGGGGAAAAGTAAGGAAGTCAGAAAATCCTACAATAAATTCACAAAAACTTTAAAAAGAGAAACAGAAAGTAAAAGATGAAAAATAGATGGTGGGGGCCCTCAGAGTTGCTTGAGTAAAAGAGGTGAAGCAGCTGAGGCTGAAATCTGAAAAACATCCCTTGTAGTGCGAAGGAGGTAACATGGCAGCTGCCACAGCATGGGTGAGGTTCCTTGTAAAAAATCCCTGCAAGAATTTTTATTGTCTGAATATGAAGTGATATGAATCTATTCAAAACTTGATGGAAGAACATGCAGAAATGCAAAGAACTTTCAAAGCAATATCTTTGGTGGAAGGAATGAGTCATTGCTTCATTACACTAGATGATACATTATTAGTTACTTGTCTCACTTATGCAAAAAATCTGAAAATAATAATTTAAGGGAAAGGGGATGGATTTTGGCTCACAGTTCTAGGAAATACTGTTCAGTTTGGCTTTGGAGTTGCAGCAGCGGAAACACAAGGTGGCAGGTTACATCAGGTTCACAGTCAGGAAGCAGAGAGCAATGAATGCTGGGTTCAGCTCGCTTACTCTTTGGTGTTCAGTCTGGGACTGCAGCCTATGGAATGGGACTGCCCACATTTATGGAGGTCTTCCCATTTCAATTCACCTTACCAGGTAATCCCTCAAAGACGTGCCCAGGGATTTGTTTACATGGCTCTTCTATATAAGGACTGTGCCCTAACCAATTATACCACTCGAGCTCCTACATAGCTATTCTAAATCCCACAGAGTTTTCAATAAAGATTAGCTGTAACAGGTTGGGAAAAAATGCTACTATAAAGTTTATAAATTTTATGAGCTATTTTGATATGTTCTATTTGGCGCTCTCATTTGTCTGAAGTAAGAAAACAAAATAATTTGCTCAAGATATGAAGGACTTTAATAGAAAGTTAGAATGATAGACTTGAAAGAAGAACAGAATTTGAAATCTCACATGTCAAGAAAGATAAATATCAGGAGAATTTCAACAGTATTGTTGGATTGTCTTGAACACCTCATTAATATGGTTCTCTGTAGCCATTCATTTATAGCAATAATTTTCCACCCGGCTGTCTCATTGTTTCTATCAATACTTCATAGACCTTATATAGATATGAAGAACAGTAAAAGTAAATGATTACAATTCTCAGCAATGAGGTTTATCTATGAAACAAAATATCAGGTCAATAGAGATTAATAGGCATATAAAACATAAAATGATACACCATGAAGCCTAAGTTTTCAACAAATTGAGATGAAATAAATAGAGACAGCATACATACATGAAGTAGAATTAGTAGAATCTGTTGTAATTCCTGATAAGCCAAAACTAATGAAGAAAAAGCCAATACAGTGGTTTTCTGTAATACATCTGACTGACAAGAACATTTCAACCTGTATAACAAATTGAAACACACCTCAACTTCAAAATCAGACACTACCTCAGAGTAAAAGGCTGGGAAAATCAAGTGGACTTAAGAAGCAAGCTGGTGTAGCTATCCTAATATCTAATAAAACAGACTTCGAACTAAAATCAATTGAAAGAAATAAAAAAAATGACGTTACATATTTATCACAGGGAAAATCCACCAAGATAAAGTCTCAACTCTGAACACTTATGCCCCAAATACAAGGGCACCCACATTTGTATAAGAAATATTACTAAAGCTTAAATCGCACATCAAATCCCACACACTAGTAATGGGAGTTTCAATACCCTACTCTCACCAATGGACAGGTCTGCCAGACAGAAACTTAACAGAGAAATAAGGGAACTAACAGACATGATGATGCAAATTCACTTAATAGATATCTACAGAACATCCCAACCTAACACAAAAGAATATATCTTCTTCTCAGCACCCTGTGGAACCTTCTCTAAAATTGACCACATGCTCAGTCACAAAGCAAATATCAAGAGACACAAAAAAAAATGGGATAATCTGTATCTTATCAGACCACCATGGCTTAAAGTTAGATTTCAATAACAACAAAAACAGAAATCCTACAATCTCATGAACTGAACAATGTCCAACAGAATCACCAATGGGTCAAGGAAGAAACAAAGAAAGAAATTAAAGATTTCCTAGAATTCAATGAAAATGAAAGTATAACATACCCAAACTTGTGGGACACTATGAAATCAGTGCTAAGAGGAAAATTCATAGTGCTAATTGCCCACATAAAGATGGAGAAATCTCACACTAGTGACTTAACAGCACACCTAAAAACTCTAGAACAAAAAGAAGCAAACTCACCCAGGAGGAATAGATGATAGGAAATAATCAAATTGAGAACCGAAATCAATAAAATAGAAACAAAGAGAACAATACAAGGTATCAATGAAGCAAAGAGTTGATTCTTTGAGAAAATCAACAAGACAGGTGAGCCCTTATCCAAATTAACCAAAAGACACAGAGAGAGCACCCAAATTAACAAAATCAGAAATGAAAAGAGAGACATAACAACAGACAATGAGGAAATCTAGAGAATCATCAGGTCATATTTCAAAAACCTGTATTCCACAAAATTGGAAAATTTGAAAGAAATGGATACCTAAGCTACATCAAGATGAGATGTGTAGTGGGTAGCCATTCCAGCTTTAATCTGGAAGTTCCAACACCCATTGAGGCTTCAGTAACTGTCATACCTACAAGGCAGGGCCAAGAGAGGGCCCTGAAGACCCAATATCCAGATGTGCCGCTTCTCTTGGTCCCTGGACCCTGGACGATGGAGGTAGAGCTAGCAGAGTTCTCCAGAGAACACCGTCAGACTGAGCTGAGTCTTTCCAAGACCCTGTAACCTATCTATCCCTTTATTTGTAAGTTATGCCACTAAATAAACCTCCCTTTTAACTATGTGGAGTGGCCTTAATAATTTCACCAATACAGATGAACTATTTAAATAGACCAATAACCCCTAAGGAAATAGAAATAGTCATTAAAAGTCTCCCAACCAAAAAAAAAAAACCACACACACAACCCGGGACCAGATGGTTTCAGAGCAGAATTCTACCAGAATTTCAAATAAATGCTAATACCAATATTCTTCAAATTGTTCCACACAATAGAAATAGAAGGAACATTATCAAACTTCTTTTATGAGGCTACAGTTAACCTGATACCCAAACCAAACAAAGATGCAACAAATAAGAGAATTACAGACTAATCTCCCTCATGAACATTAATGCAAAAATACTCAATAAAATACTGGCAAACAGACTCCAAGAACACATCAAAACAATTATCCACCATGATCAAGTAGGCTTCATGCCAGCAATGCAAGGATGGTTCAACATACAAAAATCTGTCAATGTAATACACCATATAAACAAATTAAAAGAAAAAACATGTGATCATCACATTAGATGCTAAAAAAGCCTTTGACATAATCCAACAACCCTTCATGATAAAGATTCTAGAGAGATCAGGAATACAAGGAACATACCCAAACATAATAAAGGCAATTTACAGCAAGCCAACAGCCAACACCAAATTAAATGGACAGAAACTCAAAGTGATTCTACTAAAAACAGGACAAGGCTATCCACTCTCCCCATATTTATTCAATATAGTACTTGAAGTTCTAGCTAGAGCAATAAGACAACAAAAGGAGATCAAAGTGACAGAAATTAGAAAGGAGTCAAACTTTCACTATTTGCAGACAATATGATAGTATACATAAGTGACCCCAAAAATTCTACCAGGGAACATCTATAGGTGATAAACACCTTCAGTAATGTGGCAGGATACAAGATTAACTCAAAAAAATCAATAGCACTCCTACAAATGATAAATGGGCTGAGAAAGAAATCAGAGAAACATCGCCCTTAACAATAGCCACAAATAATACAGAATACCTTAGGGTAGCGCTAACTAAGCAAGTGAAGGACCTGTATAATAAGAACTTTAAGTCTCTGAAGAAAGAAATTGAAGAAGATATCAGAAAATGGAAAAATCTCCCATGTTCATAAATAGGTAGAATTAACATAGTTAAAATGGCAATCTTGCCAAAAGCAATCTACAGATTCAGTGCAATCCCCTTCAACTCCCCAACACAATTCTTCGTAGACCTGGAAAGAACAATACTCAACTTCATACAGAAAAAAAAAAAAAAAAAAACAGGATAGCTAAAAGAATCCTGTACAATAAAGCAACCTCTGGAGGCATCATGATCCCTGACCTCAAGCTCTACTATAGAGTGATAGTGATAAAAACAGCTTGGTACTGGCATAAAATCCAACATGTGGAATTGAATTGAAGACTCTGACATTAATCTGAACATCTATAAACATCTGACTTTTGACAAAGAAGCCAAAAGTGTACAATGGAAAAAAAAATCTTCAACAAATGGTGTTGGCATAACTAGATGTCAACATGTAGAAAATTGCAAATAGATACACATCTATCACCATGCATAAAACTCAAGTCCAAGTGGATCAAAGACCTCAACATAAAACCAGTTACACTGAACTTGACAGAAGAGAAAGTAGGAAGTAGTCTTGAATGCACTGGCATAGGAGACCACTTCTTAAATATAACACCAATAGCACAGACACTGAAAGAAACAATGAATAAATGGGACCTCCTGAAACTAAGAAGCTTTTGTAAGGCAAAGAACACAGTAAATAAGGCAAAGCGACAGCCTAAAGAATGGGAAAATATCTTCACCAACCCCACATCTGACAGAGGGCTGATCTCCAAAATATATAAAGAATTCAAGAAACTAGACATCAAAATAACAAACAATTCAATTTAAAAAAATGGACTACAGGGGCTGGAGAGATGGCTCAGAGGTTAAGAGCACTGACTGCTCTTCCAGAGGTCCTGAGTTCAATTCCCAGCAACCACATGGTGGCTCACAACCATCTGTAATGAGATCTGGCACCCTCTTCTGTATACATAATAAATAAATAAAATCTCTTAAAAAAAAAAGAAAAGAAAAAAATGGACTACAGTGCGAAACAGAGAATTCTCAACAGAAGCTCAAGTGGTTGAAAGACATTTAGGGAATTGTTCAACATCCTTAGTCATCAGGGAAATGCAAATCAAAATGACTCTGAGATACCATTTTACACCTGTCAGAATGGCTAAGATCAAAAGCATTGATGATAGCTTATGTTAGAGAAGATGCAGAGCAAGGGGAACACTCCTCCACTGTTGGTGGGAGTACAGACTTGTACAGCTTTGATGAATTTCTAAACGGTCTTATTAAATAAAAAACACAGAGCCAAATGTAGGGGTAAAGCCTTAGAGAGATGAGGGAAATAGGGAAAGCCACCAGCCAACCTTACCTCACCAATTCCACAGCTTCCAAAGAGAGCCACTTCCTCCCTACCCAGGCTTATATGCCTTGCTGTTCTGCCATCTGATTTGCTCTCTGTATAGCTACATCACTTCCTCTTCCTGGCCAGCTCTGTCACTTCCTGTCTGTACAGGCCTCCAGAACTCTATGGTTGATACTGGGATCAAAGGCGTGTGTCACCAAACTTGGCTCTGTTCCCTATTGTGCCTTGAACACACAGAGATCCTGCCTGCTAAGTGATAGGATTAAGTGTGTGTGCTACCACTGCCTGACTTCTTTGTTTACCTTAAATGGCTTGCTATTTCCTCTGTTCTCCAGGCAAACTTTATTTATTAAAGCACAAATAAAATATCACCACATTTCCCCTTTTTGTCTAATAAAAAATTAAAAAATAATTAAAAAGTTATAACTAATATAAGAAAAACTATATACAACAAGTACAATAACTGTATACAATATATACAAGCAATAAAGACATCAACAATGTCTAGTCTATTCACATTTGACAAATTTAGAGAAAATATTCCATTATCTATCCTATTTTGGTGAGTCCAAAATGTACCTGCTATGGATATCGCTCTATATAAATAAAACACTGATGGCCAGTGACCAGACAGGAAGTATAGGCGGGACAAGGAGAGAGGAGAATTGGGGAAACAGAAAGAAGGAGGAAGAGACACTGCAGCCACCGCCAGGACAAGCAGCATGGAAAGACACCGGTAAGCCACCAGCCACATGGCAAGGTATAGATTTATAAAAATGGGTTAATTTAAGATAAAAGAACAGTTAGCAAGAAGCCTGCCATGGCCATACAGTTTATAAGTAATATAAGTGTCTGAGTGATTATTTTATACGTGGATTGTGGGACTGCGGGGCTTGGTGGAACCTGGAGAGAAGCCCTCCAACAACATGTACCTAATTCACTTTCTATCATAACTTACATTACCAACAGAAAACTATGTTATGATGTCTTTCAAACTTATACACTTAATACCTCTTAGTGACTTTTTTCTGAATTTCTTAACAAGAAAAACTGTAACTATAACTATCTAATCTTCAACTCCCTAGAGACCCAAGAAGGAAATATTACCTAGTAAAACAGCAATTGCAAACAAGTGACTTCCAAGTATTTTGTTTGTGTAACTCATTTGACATTGTAGTGTATAGTTGAGAAACACAGATTAATAATTAGTCATCTATGATAATCAAATGTATAGGCATGTTAGTTAAGTTTTTTAGGTATACATACATATATTTCAATTAGGTAGGTAATCTTCAAACACTTCAAAGACCTACAGAATATGGAATTCAAAATGTTTTAAAAGCATAGACCTTCCTGAACAATTAGACATGTCTGCTCTGGCAGCACACATTTACTTCAAAAAGGAAGATGGGTGTCAAAGACACTCCATATGGCGTTATCTTCTTCTTGGCAAAGATAGCCATTTGGGAAAGAAACTGTTCTTGACTGCTTGACAAAATATTGTATTGACTGGACATGCAGGACCCATAGGAAGGTGGCCACTGAACTTTGCAAGGCGAGATGGTCCTTCAGGATCTTGCTTCACAGAGAAGACTGCCAGATATTCTACAGGACACAGAGAGTAACAACTGGGAGACCATAGGCCTATAGGCTGAGGATAGATGCCCCAACATTGCAGAGGAACTTTGGATGACTGTCCAGTCAGGCAGCTGTCTCTGTCATTTCCAGAAATTTTGGAAGTTGCTTACAATGCACTTCTTGTTTACTTAGGTAATATTATATTCTTCTGGGGTCTTTGATGTAGTTGAAGACAAAATAGTTATAAATACAATTTTCCTTGGTTATGATAAAAGACAAGTTAGATATAAAACTTTAGACTCACAAATATAGGATAGAGTATTTTCTTTGAATTTGCCAAATTTAGACTAGATATTGTAACTATAATTCTTGCTTGATAACTTTTTTGTTATATGTAATTTTACTATGTTAAAGTTGAAACCTTCCTTTTTGATTAGACAGAAAAGGGGAAATTCTGTGGGATAATGCTTTTGTACACTGGTTTAATAAAATTCTGTTTAGCCAATAGCCAGGCAGGATGTATAGGCAGGGCAAGCAGATGAGGAGAATTCTGGGAAGAGGAAGGACAGAGTCAGGAGTCATCAGCCAGACACAGAGGAGGCAAGATGACAAGGCAGAACTGAGAAAAGGTACTAAGCCATGTGGCTAAACATAGATAAGACTTATGGGTTAATTTAAGTGTAAGAGCTAGTCAGTAATAAGCCTGAGCTAAAGGCCAAGCAGTTATAAATAATATTAAGCTTCTGTGTGATTATTTTGTAAAAGGCTGAAAAACTGTGAGTAAGAGATTACTGTAGATTACCTACAACCGTAGGCCAGGCGGGACACAGGAAATCTTCCGACTACATACACCACTTTGGAAATGAGTATGGCAGTTTCTCAGAAAATTGGGAATCAATCTACCTCAAGATCCAGCTATACCACTCTTGGGCATATATCCAAGGAATGCTCAATCATACCACAAGGACATATGCTCAACTATGTTCATAGCAGCATTATTCGTAATAGCTAGAACTTGGAAACAACCTAGATACCACTCAACTGAAGAATGGATAATGGGGCACATATACACAATGGAGTACTACTGTACTACTTAATAGTGAAAAACAATGATATCATGAAATTTGCAGGCAAATGGATGGAACTTGAAAATACATCCTGAGTGAGTTAACCCAGACTCAGAAGAACAAACATGGTATGTACTCACTCATAAGTGGATGCAAGATGTAAAGCAAAGGATAACCAGACTACAACCCATAGCTCCAGAGAAGCCATCTTACAAGGAGGACCCTAAGAGGAACACATGGATAGCCCTGTGAAGGAGAAATAGGTGAGATCTACATAAACAAATGGGGAGTGAGGGGGCAATGGAGGGTAAGAGATGGGGAATGAGAACATAAGGGAATAGGAGGTTCGAGCTGGAATCAGGACAGAGTGGGAGAATAAGGAAAGAGATACCATGATAAATGGAGACATCATGGGAATAGGAAGAAACGGGGTGCTAGGGAAGTTCTCAGGAATCTACAAGGATGACACCACCTTAGACTACTAGCAATAGTCGAGAGGCTGTCTGAACTGGCCTACTCCAGTAATCAGATTGGTGAATACCTTAACTGTCATCATAGAGCCTTCATCCAGTAACTGATGGAAGCAGATGCAGAGATCCACAGCCAGATTCCAGACTGAGCTCCATGAGTCCAGTCAATGAGACAGAGGAGGAGTTCTATGAGCAAGGGACATTGAGATCATGATGGAAAAACATACAGAGACAGCCAGGCCAAATTAGTGGAAACTCATGAACTATGGACCAATAGCTGTGGAGCCCCCATGGTACTGGACCAGGCCCCCTGGACAGGTGAGACAGTTGTTTAGCTTGAAGTGTTTAGGGTACCCCCTGGCAGTGAGATCAGGATCCATCCATTGTGCATGAGCAGGCTCTTTGGAGCCCAGTGCCTGTGGTGGGACATCTTGTGCAGCCTTGGTGCAGCGGGGAGGAGCTTGGACCAGCCTCAGGTGAATGTACTAAGCTCTGCTGACTCTCCATAGGAAGCCTTGCCTTGGAGGAGGTGGGAATGGGGGGTGGGTTGGGGGGGGAAGGCTGGGTAGAAGAGGAGGAAGGGGAGAGGGATCTGTGTTGGTATGTAAAATGAATAGAAAATTTCTTAGTAAAATAAAAGACAACTAAGACCTCATATAAATGTATTATTTTGATTTTACATATCAGGACACTTTCTTACCCCCATAGACATGCTTTGAGAAGAATAAACACAAGCCAGGTGGTGATGGTGCAAGCATTTTATCCCAACACTCAGGAGACAGAGGCAGACAGATCTCTGTGAGTTTGAGACCAGCCTTGTCTACAGATCAAGTTCCAGGATAGCCAGGACCACACAAAGAAACCCTGTCCCAAAAAGAAGAAAAAGCAGAAGCAGAAGAAGAGGAAGAGGAAGAAGAGGAGTAGGAGGAGAGTAGAAAAAGAGGAGGAGGAGGAAGAGGAGGAGGAGAAGGAGAAAGAAGGAGAAGGAGAAAAGGAGAAGGAGAAGAAGGAGAAGGAGAAGGAGGAGGAGGAGGAGAAGAAGGAGAAGGAGAAGGAGAAGGAGAAGGAGAAGGAGAAGGAGAAGGAGAAGGAGAAGGGAAGGAGAAGGAGAAGAAGAGAAGGAGAAGAAGAAGAAGAAGAAGAAGAAGAAGAAGAAGAAGAAGAAGAAGAAGAAGAAGAAGAAGAAGAAGAAGAAGAAGAAGACACTTCCCAATGGTCTCATTAGAAGACTGTATTGTTCATTCTACACAATGATAGCTATTGCTATTATGCCTTCTTGATGGTCCAATCTACTTTGAATAGCCAGAGCAGCAGTTTACCTTCCACATGGTCACTGTACTCTAGTCACCAACCAATTCTTATTTTCCTTAAACATTCTAACTAGCTCTGCAAAGCTCTCGCCAGCTTTTCCTCTGGAAAGTCAAGTGTTACTGTTAATTTAGCCACTTCCATGTATTCCCTAGTTTCACGAATTAGAACCATTCTACTTTTTCTCTTGGCTTTCATCTCATTTCTCTCCTTACTTTTGGTTCTGTCAACCTACACCTTTGCTTACTTCCACCTTGAGAAAGGTAACTCCTCTATTAATCTCATCATATCCCCTTTGGTTTAGCTGCAATTGTAAGTTGTCTTCAAATAGTTCACAGAAGATTATACAATACAGAAATAAAGTATTCAAATTATGAGGGAAAGTATGAGAAAAATTCAAGAATTAGTTGTTACTTTTTTTGAAATGGCTTTAAGCTTATGCTAAAAGGACCTTCTCCAACAGTTCTCTGTGGAGGTGGACTGAGCTGCCTCAGAAATAAACAATCATTTGTACTCATTCAGAGGTGAAAAGGCCATCTATCAGGAACAGTGTTCTAAGCAGTGCCCTAATGTTGCTACATTACGAGAGTAGGTATAAGTGCTATATTTGATAATTGCTTTATACTTACAATGTCTCTTTTAGAATGATAGTTATGCTTTGTTTTGTATTTAAAAACAGGTATGAAATAGATTTCAATATTGAAATGGGAAAATACTATCATAGCCATTCTGTGTAATATAGATTTCAATATTGAAATGGGAAAAAGGAAGAAAAACAGTGCCATAGCCATTCTGTGTGATATACTTATGTTAGGGTGCCTATAAAATTTGTGTTGCATCAATGAACTCAAATCTAGAGTCCATGTGTGATACACACTCCTAAAGGTTTATTGATCATTATTTTGAGACAGTACATGCACCACCAAGGATGTGAATAAACTGTGAGGTATTTGGACATTAGCAGGTTTTCTCTTCCCAGAAACGTATTGAGATATGACAAGATGAAACTGTCATATCTATCACAAAAGCCAAATACAACTAGGAACTGCAAGGTGAGGGAGCCAAAGGAACAGATGGTATGGGAAGCAGTCAAGTCATTAGCCATTTCTGTGATGGTAGACTTTGGCCAGGGATTAGTGTTTGCTACCAGAAAGGCATGTCATCAACTTTTATGAAGGTCACTGCTTAAGATTATAAAATGATGTAAAACAGATCCATTTTACACATTGCCTATTTACTTAGAATGTTAGTCTGTCAAATATGTTTTGAATTTAACTCAACGAAGCCTAGACCAAGCAGTTTTCTACATCATATATAACAAAGAAGTGCACTGATGAATGAATTTTGCACTCACTGAGTGTGTATAGGTATTCCATATGGCTCTGGCAAGAGGCTTGGGATTATGTCTCAGCAGGAGTGAGGCGTTCAGAGTGTCTCAAGCAACCAAGCTCCATTGGAAAAAATTATTTTAAGGATGAGTCAAATTGAAGTGTCATTGGTGAGTGGAGTCCTCCTGTTTCATCTCACTGAAGTCTAGTGAGCTCTACTTGACAGATGAGGCATGCACACAATGGCCCTGTGTTCTTCTAAAGCTGTTTCTGATAAAGCTAAAATATCACTGTCATCAATTACTGCTGTAGAGTTCTACATGTTGTTGAAATGTATAAGGTTGTTCCCATTTTACTTTTACTTCTGTGATAATTTTGTTTTCCACTAAGAGCAATTCAAATATCAACTCAGTAAGTTCATCCTGGTTTTCAATCATGTATAATAAACACAATACCACTGTGTACACTTGTATCCATGATCAGCTTAGCATAAGAAAAGGACAAATGTGGATATGAGTCAGGGTGCCTAAAGGCTTTGAATATAATTTATAATTCAAAGAAACTGCCTTTAATAGCTCAAGTACATAGACGTAATTTGAATGATAACTATTTCTTAACAATATTAATAGTTTTTAAAGCAATCTTTTTCCAGGACTTTAGTTTTCAAGTTCTAAGAGTGTCTTTGTCTCAAAGCTACACACCCCAATTCCCTGACTCCTGTCATTTACGTAGAAGCTCTGCTGATGCTGTGGTGATCAGTTTTCTTTTCCCATCTTCTTCCACCAGTATCTTTTATACACATATTCCTAAATCTGAATACAACAATCACAAATCTAAGACTGAGGAGGGAAAAGTTCTTAAGTTTGAGGAAAGGTAAAAGGTTAAGTAAATATAAATTTTTTTAAAACAAACTATTATAACAAACTTAATGTAACATTTGCATTCATTTTTTAACAAATGATCACCAGCTATCCTTGTGTTTTAGGCCCTATTCTGCTCCAATATATCCCTGGACAAGACATATCATGGTTTGTGGGCTTAAATAGCCAGTATTTTAGCAGAATAGAGATTACAATAAAACTCTGAAGAAAAAACAAAAGGGTAGAGTGACTTGAGGGGAAACTGAGACTATTTTTCCAATATTTATTTTATTGTCTGTGTACAATACTACACACAGAGAGGTCGCCAGGCAACTTGTAAAAGTCAACAATCTCCTTCCACAATGTAGGTAGGGGGATGAGACTTAGGGTGTCAGGCCTGGCAATCTCCTTCCACAATGTAGATTTGGGGATGAGACTTAGGGTGTCGGGTCTGGCAGCAGGTGTCTTTATTGACTGAGCCCTGTCACCAGTCTCAAGAAACTGAGATTTATAGCTTAAAAAGTAGCCCAGAGGAGGGAGTTGCAAATCATGAGGGTGACACTTAAAATGTCATCCTGTCAAGTGACTTTAGAAATGTCAGGTGTTTCTAAATACTTGACAGTAAAGTAAGAAGTCCCACCAGAACCATGAGAAGACTTTTCTAATCGGTAAAGTGGAAAAAAATAACAATAGAACTGAATCATGTTGATATAGAATGACTAGAGTAAAAAGAAACCTTCTCATAACGCGACTATAAGATGCCTAAACCTCAATAGCAGTATCTGGACTTTGCAGATTCTCTTTCTATGGGTACTAACTGATAGCAGTCCATTATCAGATCAGATATACACTGTTCTAGTTAAGAATATGAGGACATAGAACTTGTTTCCAGATTTATTTTGAGATGCATTGATAAATTGATTGGCTCTTCAGAATAATGATTGATAGTAAAACTAGATAACTTTAACCAGAAATATAGAAACAGTAATATGGGTCAGAGAATTGGTGGTATAATATGAAAAATAAGCTTAAATTTGTAAGTAAAATATGAAATATGTCAGTCTATATCTACACCATTCAACCCATGAACATTTAGTTTCAAACAGATATATTCATTGTATAACAGTACTATTACTTTCCTTTTCTGACTTTCTATTTCATTGCATCTATTGCAAATATATTTGCAAATATTTTATTGTTTAAATTTATAGTTGTGATAAAAGTAGCTAGTATAAAACATATATATTTGTAGTCAGTATATGTTTAAGTAATACTGTGCAGATGATTGCTGTGGATATCGCTCTGTATAAATTAACACTGATTGGCCAGTAGCCAGACAGGAAGTATAGGCAGGACTAACAGAATGGAGAATTGAGGGAACAGGAAGGGAGAGGGGGAAATGGCTGCAGCTGCCGCCAGGACAAGGAAGATGTAAGGTACCAATAGACCACGAGCCACATGGCAAAGTATAGATTAATAAAAATGGGCTAAATATAAGAGTAAGAGCTAGACAATGATAGGACTGAGCTGATGGCCAAGCAGTTTAAATAATATAAGCATCTGTATGTTTATTTTATAAGTGGGCTAAGGGACTGCCAGGTCTTGGCAGGACCTGGAGAGTAAACTCTTGTACAAATGGCCCCCAACGTGTTGACAAGAGTTTCCACCTAAAATCTGAGTAAAAAGATTCTAAAATGGAGCTAAAAACAGCTCCTAGTTGTCTCCTTCAAGTTAGTGGGACCCAGAGAGAAAAGTCCAGCTACAGATGATAATTTTTTTTATTTTATAATTTAATTTAATTTTACATATCAGCCATAGATTCCCTTGTTCTCTCCCCTTCCCCCTCCCCATCTTCCCCCCAGCTCACCCCCCATTCCCATCTCCTCCAGGGCAAAGACTCCCCTGAGGATTGAGTTCAACCTGGTAGATTCAGTCCAGGCAGGTCCAGTCCCCTCCTCCCAGACTGAGCCAAGCATCCCTGTATAAGTCCCAGGTTCCAAACAGCTAGATCATGCACTGAGGACAGGTCCCAGTCCCACTGCCTGGATGCCTCCCAAACAGATCAAGCTAATCAACTGTCTCACTTATCCAGAGGGCCTGATCCAGTTGGGGGCTCCTTAGCTATTAGTTCATAGTTCCTGTGTTTCCATTTGTTTGGCTATTTGTCCCTGTGCTTTGTTTCAATGATACACTTTATAAAAATTTGTCTATGTATTACATATGTTTTTATATGTACATATATCTCAGTGTATGTCTTAGTATTATTTATAAGTTTACTTTTGATTGATGAAAATAGTCACAGAACATTACAGAAAAGTTAAGAAGTTGAAGGTCTGTGAAAGCTCATGGCTTTCCTGGCTGTCACATGGACAGAAACTCAAAGAGACTCGTGATCCATCTCAGTGAAATGAGGTAGTCTTACTTTTGTAAGACTGAGAAATTCAAATTTTCCATAGGCCAATTCATATGTTTCTGGATTCTCCTGCTCTTACAACAGTAGCAATATGACTCCTCATTGTAGGAAACAAAAAAAAAAATGCAATGCGATTTAAGCATATTAGGGATAAACATACTTTCACAAAAATGCAAGTAGAAAAAAAAAAAACCACAATCATTATGCTATAAAGGCCCCCAAACAACTAATTTACACTAAACTCAGAAATGACATATTTGTGAGTTAAAACTAGCTAAAATGTTTCCTTTACTCCTTATGTTTTCAGCTCTTTTAATGTTCAAAATATATGCATTGATTGTGTAATATATAATCAACATTTAATAAATCATGTGAATGATCCTGTACATTTTATTAAAAACAAAAATTCTTAAAAATTGTGGCAACTGTTGGTTTTTACATAAAAGCACAGTGTTGTCTGCCTCCTGCTCATCCATATGCTCCAGGAAGGGCAAGAATTATATTAAGCAGAAAATGGAAATTATGTAAAGTTATCATCTAGACAGATAATCCCTTGAGGGAGGAAAAGCTGTCCTTAGCTCACATTGTGAGAATTGTCTAGATTATTGCTCACATTCAGTGTCTGCCTTGGGAATAAGGAAATGAATTCTGAAACCTCTCCCTCTGCAACAGTGCTACCTTCGGACATGGAAACCATGGTAACCTATAATCACAGTGAAAGAAGCTTCCTGTGCACTCTCTATTTTCTAGATCTTTGCAGCTGGAACTTGAAGCCCTGTCCTACAATTATCCAATCCTATAGATTCTGAAGAGAGCTTGGTGCCTAGCAATAATACACTAGTAGCACTAAGGGTCTAGAGAATCTGCGCATAAGGCAACATTTTGAGTAGAAGGAATTAGCCTGGTGCAGTTGTATTTTGAGGTCATCATCTGCAAAGTTATGATAGCCATATTTTATTATTTTAATTAAGTTCCCAAGAAACGGAAAAGTTGACAGATAAAACATCCTGAACCTAGACATAGAGGCTTCTTGAATTTTTTTTTATATAAATACCACTTTTATACTCATCTTTTGCTTTAGAATTTTATTTATTTTTATGTGTATGGGTATTTTGCTTGCATGTATGACAATGCATTATGGGAATGCACCACCCAGAGAGGTCAGAAGAGGGCATCAGATCCTCTGGAAGTGCAGTTGTAAGTGATTATTAACTGCCATTGAGAGCCACGCTCAAACCCAAGCCCTCTGTAAAAAGCAATGAGTGCTCTTAACTGCTGAATCATTTCTCCATCCCCTTTTATATTATTGTGCTGGAATATTCTAGAAAGTATCTGTTATGTGAGCCATAAATAAAGGAAAGAAAGAATATGTTTGAAAATAATCACATGTATGCATACGTGTTGAAGGAACACGGCAAAGGGAAAGAAGCTTGTTCAATGTCATGAAATGCAGAGTAGCTTCGTTGTTTGTGGGAGGTCATTAAGTAAACTCCACTAGTAATTGCTGTGGGATGTTCTGTATGTCCTGTGGGAGCCCGTTCTTGGGTTCCTTGTGGCTTTACCCAGCAGGTCTGCATAGAGGATGATTAGGACCACAGGCCTGAGTGCAGGTGTCTGAGATGGTCTGCACTTGGCTGTGCTGTGGGATGGTCTGTATGGCAAATTGCTCTGATTGGTCAATAAATAAAACCTGATTGGCCCATGGGCTAGGCAGGAAGTATAGGCGAGACTAACAGAGAGGAGAAAAGAAAGAACAGGAAGGCAGAAGGAGACACTGCCAGCCACCACCAGGATAAGCAGCATGTAAAGATGCTGGTAAGCCACGAGCCGCATGGCAGGGTATAGATTTGTGGAAATGGATTAATTTAAGCTATAAGAACAGTTAGCAAGAAGCCTGCCATGGCCATACAGTTTGTAAGCAATATAAGTCTCTGTGTTTACTTGGTTGGGTCTGAACAGCTGTGGGACTGGCGGGTAACAAAAATTTGTCCTGACTGTGGGCAAGGCAGGAAAACTCTAGCTACAAGTAATCATGTAAATATCCCTTTGCCTTGAAAGACAGAAGTGTGTAAGAGCCAAAAGTACCAGATCAAGAGCTGACTGTCCCGATTCTCAGCACATTCTCCTTCATGACCTTAGGTAGACAATTAGCATCTCTAAGGCTCTTGTTTTGTGATCTCTAAGATGGAGGTAGCAGTCCTTACTTCTTTGGACTGTTATAGGAATTAGAGGAGTTAACATAAATTGTTCCTAATTATGTCTAAAATTTAATGTTTCTGAATCTTACACTATTATATTAATCTCTTTACAATTATTGAATTATTTCACATAAAACTGAATTTCAAAACTCAATTAAACCCATAACTTAAGCCAATAAATAAATAGTAGAGATAAAGATGTAAATTCATAATCACTTCAAGTAGTAAAAATGTAGTGACGAATTTAAACTGGGTCATGATAGTACCTATAAAATACTGTGTTACCAGATCTATTTCTTTGTTTCCTTAGAGAAAACATAGCATTCTTCAAATACGCTCATCCATCTTTGTATTGAAAAGGGATGCACTTGAAAGAGCATCATTTTATTACTCAGAAGAGGTGGGATCTGGATAAGGGCTCTGCTATCTGCTAAATACAGGAGCAAAATATTCCATCTGAGATTTTGTTTATCTTGCAAATAGATGAGACATCTACTCTACCAAATTCACAGTGCTATGATGGTGGTCAAGTAATCAATGCTTGTAAATAAATACTTGATAGTCATAACACTCTGTGTGTAAGTAATCTTTTTTAGTTTACTCCTCTGCACAAGATTCTAAGTGACTAAGGTGCATATGTAAAAAGAAGGCAGAAAGGAGCATAAAAAATTTTGGATATTACATGTACATTTATCACTGGGGCCAAGCCTAATGCCAAGGGCAAGAGAGAGAGAGAGAGAGAGAGAGAGAGAGAGAGAGAGAGAGAGAGAGAGAGAGAAAGAGAGAGAGACTTCCTATTATCATGTATTAGAGAATTCTTCCCTCACCATAGAGGATGCTCATATCCATGCCTTTTACTGCACTCCCTGTCCAACTCCCCAGTTTTTGGTATAGAACTCAGAACTTCAAAATATAATCTTGAATAACCCCATAGGAGAAAACAAAATACAACCTGTCCAGAACTTGGAAGTTCTAATCTCCTCTTCATTCACCAAAATCCCTCCTCTTTAGCGTTCTCTCCTCTCTTTTCCACAGCTATCATCATTTCTCACTTGGAAGCTTCCTGACTGATAATCCAGCTTCCAACTGTTCCCACTTCCATCAGTACCCTTTTGTGTTGTGTTGACAGGCTGACAGTTCCTATGCAGATTAGTATCTGCACTTTAGACTTCTTAGGAGTATGGCTCTGTTTCACTGTGTGCCTTGTTGTAGGTTACTTCTAATTCCTTGAAATGTTCTTCCAATACTCCTTCATGAGGAGAATTTTGAGAAAAAGAGAACAATTTTTTTATTTATTACTTTCATAGCTGCTTTGATTTAAAAAAAAAAAAAAGGGTCTGGTTAAATAATTTATTTAGGCCTAAGGTTCAAGTGATCCTATGCTCCAAAGTAGGGAAGCATAGGAAGTGACTTCCTGATGTGAAGATGGGAGATATCTCACCTCTTGAGTCAGGGAAAGAAAAGGAAATGAATACTGACCAGCTCAGCTCGCTTTTCTCTTTTCTCTTCTTTTATCCCACTGAGGCCCCCAACACAATGGATGCCTCTCAGTTCATCTGAACCCTCATAGACACATCCAGAGGTGTGCCTCAATCTTTTTAGATAGTTCTATATCCAATCACGTTGAAAATGAAGATTAAACATCAGAACTATTTAACTTAAGATGATAATTTAGCACTCCTTTTTGGAGTTTGGCTGTTTAGCTGACATTACTAAACACATCATTTTTAGCCAGTGTGCTGTGAAAACATTCAATAATACTTCAGTACTGTTGTCCTATTAGGGGTGGCATATGAACTACAAATCTTTTAAGGTACATATGGATTTTAAAAAGAGTAAATGACTCTGAATTTTAAATTGGTCTCAATATTTCTGGACCCTACTATACATGCACTCCCAAGTTATTCAATCTGACACAACTATTAAGGAGTTTTTGTGGTTATCCAAAAAAAAAAATCAGTCAACCTTATAACAGGGATATTAGCTGATGGGCCTACCTGAGTTACATAGGTCCTTCAGAACAATGCATGGGGTCAAACCAACATGTGATTAGTTAATGCACTAACGCACAAGGAAGACAAAGAGTAAAGTGAATGAACTTAAGTGGCTCATGGAGTTTTCCTGTTAACAGGAAAAAAAAAATACAGCATTGACAGTCCTAGACCTAAATGGAAACGAATATCATACGTGGTAAGAGTGAACTTAGAAAAGGCTATTTCCCGAGATCATTAAGATGAGAAACCTATTTGGCCAGCATTCTGGTTTAAGTTTTATAATATCGAGAGTGGTGAGCATAGCTGTTCTGCTTGGGACTTCTGGAATACAAAGTTGTGACCTGCAATCGGACTCCTTATATAGATTTTGAAGATAGGTCTGCCTGTGTAGGCTTGGCTGCTCTGGTAGTCACTGTGCAGGCCAGAACGAACTTGAACTCGCTGCCATCCGCTTGCCTCAGTCTCCTGAGAGCAACGACTATAGGTGTGCAATGCTGTACCCTGCCTGCCTAGTACACTTTCCTTTATTTCACGCCGACTGAAAAGCACCTTGTTTTCTCACTTTAATGAGAAGCAAATGTGTGGCTCTTCCTGGGGAGAGGGAAATGATGTCATTTCACGCAGATGAGGCACCAATGACTGACGAATGAAACAATTCCACCTAAATCTAGTCTGATGAACCAGTGAGCTTATTAGTGCTATTTATGGAGCACATTGGTGACCCAGAGATAGTTACATCACTGAAAGACTCACCTCAGCATGTGCAATAACTCACAAAAGCTGCCTGCATCCTTGAAGGTCCCTGCAGGCAATGCCACCTGCCCCTTTCATCTTCCCAGCTTTTCTGCTTGTCCTGATTACTTACCACTAAGGGGTGGGGATTCTTAACCTTGTAACTTTCTTAACATCCAGCCTTTTAAGTTTTATTCGCTTCCTTGGTCTTGTGAACCTCCCTCCTGACTCCAGAGGGAAATGTTTCAGTTGAGAAGAATTAACTATAGAAGTGCAAGTAATTACTTCCAAATGACAAGATTGACCCCAGAAGAAATAACCACACTCCTGAGCACATACACATATATACCTGGCCTCTACCATACCAACTTCAAACCCAGATAGAGTTCAAGTGCTATGTTACTCAGAATACTATTAAGACACTTGCCCAAATTAACATCAGAACACAGAGCTTGAACTTCCATACCCAACTGAGCTTCAAGCCTCCTCAGACTCTGGTCTTCTTGTTTTGCATTAGAATCTCCTGGGAGCCTAAATTTTTAAAAATCCTATCACCAGATAATATGACACACTGTCTAATCAGAATGCCAAAGGCTCTTTGTAGGCAGTAGATTTTTGTTTGTTTGTTTTAAGCTCTCTGGAGATTCCAATGTGCCACCAAATTTGAGAATAACTAATAGATAAGGAGAACTAGAGGACGTGATTTCAAAGCATCTGCCCGTTCTAACAGCCTACAAATTTGTTTTCCTAAATATGAGTAGAAACCACTAAGCACTGACTTAATGATGATGAACAGGGTGAATAGGAGACTTGGTTATTACCGAAGCCATAATTTTTGCTTCTGTCCCCAAGCAAGGTGCTATAATTTCAACCCAGGGGACATGAGTATTCTATTCCTTTGTCAATCACTTTTAAAGGACAATTTGAGTACGTGCTCATTTTCGTGTATGAGTTGGGGGTGGGTAGAAAAAAACAAAAAGGAGAGGGGGTGAGACTTTCAGGTCAGGGAATTGGAAGGACAAAGAATATACACGTATGCAGGTGCAGCCATGACAGACTGAGACACAGACATACATACTTGGAACTCGAGAGATCTCTGCCACAGACCTGCTCCTGATCGTTTACTAAGATACGCTTAAATGATGAAATGTAACAACAGATGTCTATTGACTGTGACACAAAAATCCTTCTGGGAAAAGAACTGATTCGAAGACAACAATGAAAAAATTGTTGTTTTTCTTAGATGCGTAAGTACAAGGCTAAGGACAGAAAACGGCTCCGCCAAGTGAAACCCAATTGAAAGCCTGGGCTCACAGGAAACATAACACTATCACAAAGCTATAGGAGCAAATGAACCCTTTGGCCTTCCTGGATTCTGGAGAGCTCTGGCAGTTCCACTGAATCAGGACTGGGGGTTAGAATTCATGTCACTCTGCCTGGTGTAAACAGACCTGATGAGGAGCTTTGTAGCAGAGTTATTTGAGGGGGGGGTGAATTCAAGAGCTGGAAACCTCTAAGAATAATATCTGGCACATGGTTGTATATAAATGTTTGTTAAATAAAAATCAAACAACTTGAAATAAATAAGAAAGAATAATTAAACAGACTGTTATTGGCAGCGAACTAGGCAAATAAATCAATGGAATAAATTCAACTGTACAAACAGACTTGGAATGTGTACTCGTTTGGTATGTGAGAACAATCACATTTCCCATCAGGAAGAAAAATAAATGTCGGCCAAACTGCTCCTTTCTGATTTTTCTCTGTTTGTGGGTGAGCCATGGCTGTGCAGACAAAACAGCAGCCTTGACCTAAGTAAATACTCATGGATCACAGTGCATGGACTGCAGCTTCCAATTCCACAAAACACAAAGTATATAGTACTGGATTGCTAAAGTCCCCAGCTCTACCTTTGTGTTGTAATGTGAAGTTGCCTTTAACTCTATCCATGGAACTGACAAACTGCCTTAGACATGGTAAACAGGTGACTAATAAACAGTTCGTGCTGCTATACCTTGTTTCTGTGACCAAATGAGCAATGAGGAACATGTAGAAAGGAATGAACTCGTATCTCAGTTTATGGACATCATCTCACACAGTAAATAAGGTAAGCAAACAGGACTATGAAGTGTCTGAGGTTAATGTATCTCTGTTTAGAAGCAGGAAGTGGCCAGGAAGTGAGTCAGGGGTATAAAACTTCAAGGACCTCCCCTAATAACTACTCCTTCCAGAAAAGGTCCATCTTCTAGAGCTTTCGCAACTCTCCAAACATCATCCTCAGCTGATGACCAAGTGATCAGAGGCAGAAGCCTATGAGGAATATCTCACATTCAAACCACACAATTCTATGTGTTAAATGTCTGGTCTAGATGGGTTTTTACAAATTTGTTTTTATTGCTTTTAATGAAATGCATGTGCACATGTCTGTGTATGATGGCTGTGTGATATATGTGTAGGTACCAGAAAAGGCCAGAGGTGTCAAGAGTCCCCTGGAGCTGAAGTTACAAGCTGTCATGTGCTGAGAATTGAACTCAGGTCCTTTGCAAGAGCAATATGAGCTCTTAACTACTGAGTCATCTCTCCAACCCTGGTCTGGATTATTTTTTATGTGAATGATGAAGGTACTTCTTGACAACTTGGATATTTCTAGTATAAAAGTGATTCAGCTACTAACTGAGTAGGTTAAACTGGCCTCACCAACCCAGAATATCCTCGAACTTGAGGCATTCAGTTGGACAGAGCTAACGACTTTCTGAGAGCACCTTCCCCAAGCCAAGAATAGAATGTATTTTCCAAATGTGACCTTGGTATTAACCTGAAGCAGAAAGATAGTAAGGAGAGTTTCAGTTAATGCATTGGCATGTCCCTTATTGGCTCTTGAGGCTGCTAAACTCAAGAAACTTAGCCAGTTTCTGCATGTATTCCCTGGAAAAGACAGCATTGTTCACAGCCCCTTTGGGTAACCAATCTCAAGACGAAAGTCTTCTCTGTTTTAAAAGCTATGCTCCTCCCTGTCTTCACCTCCTTCCCTGTACGTAGGGAAAGAGAATAGGCACAGGACTGTTTTCAAAAGCTTTGAAAAAAATGCCTTCCTTGTAAGCACTAGCTTCATATTGTAAGAATAAAATCATTCAGGGGAGATAGAGAGGTGATTCAGGGGTTCTGTGCACACTGCTCTTGCAGAGGACCATATCAGGAGACTCACAACAGTCTGTGACTCCAAGATCTGATACCTCTGGCCTCTGAGAGTACCAGCATGTATGTGCATATATACCTATGTATACACAAGTACACATAATCAAAAATGAATCTTAAAAAAATTATCAAATAGGCCGGGTGGTGGTGGCACACGGCTTTAATCCCAGCACTCGGGAGGCAGAGCAGCGATCTCTGTGAGTTCGAGCCAGCTGCTACAATGAGTTCAGAAAGACAAAGTACACAAGAAACCCTGTCTCAAAAAACCAAAAAAAAAAATTATCAAATAGAATTATTATGGTTTGCTTTAGAGACGAAGGACATGGATCTTTGCCCAGTATTTTTTAAATTGAGATACTCGGGCTCAATGTTTAAATAATATATTTTAATATTATCTCAGAAATGTTTGACCCTGTCTGGAGGGGGTCTCTATGGGTGTCAGGCAAAGAAGTGAACTGCAAAGAGATGAGAATGAACACTCAGTTCAGACTTGACTTCATCAACCTGGATCAAATTTAGGGAGTCTGATATCAGGAGGTTTGTCCATAACATATTGAGGCCCAGTATAATTTGGAAAAAGAGTTTACTGGTATAATGCAATCCCCAGTACACAAGGGAGCATAATTACATTGAAACTCACCTCAGAGCACGTGTCATTTCTTCCAAGAAGGTGAGTTCTAGAGACAGGCTACCTGTGCTAGGTGAAGGTCCTAAGTCTCGGTCATACAGATAGTGTGGAGGTCATTTGGGCAATTAGACACTTCTGGTCCTGGTGGTGGAAGCCTGGGGAGTTCCTGGCTATAAGGGCCATTTAGATTGCTAGCCATCTCCAGTCCTGGTTGTAGGAGCTTGATATGGCCTTGTCCAACAGACAATGCGGATCACCAGGATATTAATCACTTCTAATTCTCAGCTTTCTGGATGGAAGAACAGATTTCTCTGGAGATCTGTGGATGCAAGAATATTTGTGCTGTGTCCTCAACACTGCCTATCATGCTTCCTGTTACCATTTTCTATTACAATATCGTCCAGCTCTACTCTAGACAGTTCTCCTTTGAGGACCTTTTACTCAACCATGAGATTTTCCCCAGTGCATTGTCATCCCTTATCATTGGAGTGCCCCCTGCTGGATTCTCTTGGGAATACTACCGTGCTTAAATTTCCACTTAATGACTGAATACACATTCCAAATTCCACACACAAGTTTGCAGAGGAAACAGGGTGTCTAAAATTGTGATGCTCCTTTTCTTAATTGATAAAGTAACCCGGCTACAAATATTTAAGTATCAACAATTGTTTATAAAAGAGGGTGTTTTTCCATTGCTAAGGATTAAGCTTTTATGACCTCTTTGGAATGTTCAAAGCTAATTCCCGATAACAATGACTATATGGATATGGGGGGTGGGTGGGAAAGTAATTAGGAGGCAATTGATTTTTCCCCCTAAATATTGTAAGTGACCTTATGAGTGGAGAGTATTCTGTTTCTCTCTGTTCCTCTCTTTCCCTCTCCATTTCTCTATCTCCCCTCCCCCTTGGTTTCCCTCTCCCATTTCCTTCTCCCTCCTTTCTCTCTCAGGATACTAAAGAAGACAGCTGCTTACCGCCAGGAACTTCCCAGACACTAGATCTGCTGTCTCCTTCTCAAGTGAAATACCCACCATAGCAAGGACCACTACTCAGCAATAAAATGCAACAAAATATTCAAATATGCAATTCAAACCCAAAATTCATATCTAAAAGCATTCTGCTGTCTAGTCCAAAATCAGACTCAAAGCATGATGTGCATAACTGTATTTCTATTATATTCTCAATGTTATATTACGTTCTCACACCCCAGTGATGGACAGTAGATTAGCAGTCACAAAGGGCCAGTGGTGATGTGAGTGTGGCTTTGTAGGAAGAGCAGGAGAGTTTCGAAGTGGGGGGTAGTGAAACTTCTTTATATTTGGACTGTGGTGCAATTGTGTACAATTGCACTTGTGTTAAAATTCATGGGACTATGCAGAGAGAAAGGCTATTTTTAATTTTTTAATTTATAAATTTTAGAATGTAAAAACTTGCAAATAAACAACACACCGTGTGTGATGAGCCGTCTATTTTAAAAGTAAGTGTTAAGATGGAAGTGCTTTGACTATAATAAATTAAAAAAAATGTATTAACTTAGTTTGGTTTTTAAATATTTTTACTTTTCAATGGGGCAAATTATTAAAATTTAATAGACTGATGTATTATATAATGACAAAGGAAGGATGATTAGTATTCCTATCTCAAGTAGCATTTGCAGGGGGTTAGATAATTAAAACTGTTCTTAACATTTTGTTGTTCTTAAATGTATAGTAAATTATTGTCAACTATAGATTCTTTAGTACATACATAATACCACATTAAAATGAATTCCCTCATTTCTTTATTCCTGTCCTCTTTAACCTCCATATCCTCTAATGACCCTTACTCAACTCCCTACTTCTGAGAGAACATGGTGTTGGGCTCCTTTCTCTCTCTCTCTCTCTCTCTCTCTCTCTCTCTCTCTCTCTCTCTCTCTCTCTCTCTCTCAAATTGTTTGCTTTTTTATTAATTTATTTTTCTTTTATGTGTATGGCTGTTCACCTGCATGTATGTATGTGCACCACATGCATGCAGTGACCACAGAGCCAGAGCCAGAAAAGAGTGTCAGATTCCCTGGAACTGGAACTATAGACAGTTGTGAGGCAGCACACAGGTGCTGGGAACTGAACCAGGTCCTGTGGAGGAGCAGTAAGTGCTCTAAACCAGTGAACCATCTTCCAGTCCTGGTATTGACGTTTCTGTACTCAGCTTATTTCATGTAATGCTCTGTAAGGCTTTGGTTCATTTGAACATCATTTTCACGCAGTATGTAACACAGGGATCTAGCTTCATTCTCCCACCTGTAGTTTTCTGCTTTTCTTAGCATTGTTTGTTGAAGATGCTGTTCTTTCTCCAACGTATAATTTTCATTTGATAAACCATCCATGCACCTATGGCTTCAGTGGAGGCCGTTGCTGTGGGATTAGTGAATTTTGGAAGAAATGCATTGCTTTGTTTTTTTTTTTTTCCATTTCTTGTGTGTGTTGTCTGTGTGTGTGTGTGTGTGTGTGTCTTTGAAGGTGAGTGTTTTAAAATGCAGTCTAATAACTTGAGGCTAAGACCCTGACAATCAGGGTAACCTCTGCTCTTTGGGGAAAGCTACCAAAAGGAAAATAAAACAGATGAATGGAGAGCTAGAAAGGAGAAAGAGAAAGAAAATGAGAGACAATTCTGCAAGGACAGAGCAGGACCATTCTGGCCTGTCATACTAACAGTGACATTACATTAAAAAGAAATATACATGAAGGAGAGAGTGCTGAATGGTGTACAGAGTCTGAATGCCATCCTGCTTGGACGTTCATTCTGCCCTCCGTTCTCTCAGTGTTTCTTCCCAGGCATCCAAGTGCTATCAGTGACTCTAGATACCCTTTGTGAGGACAGATCACACAGGCTGGATCACAGATGCAGTCACACCTCTGGGGAGTCCTTCAAGAGTCCAGTAGCCTGGCTGTAAATGCTGGACCTGAACCTGGGCTGCCCTTCTCAATATTGGGTATGCCACGTGGGAGCTGTGTCTACGTTCCCTGGCAGTCTCTGACAGCTTCTTCCTAGCTGAATACTGTGAAGCTCTGATGACGTTTCTTTGCAACAGTCTAGAGAAATTCTGCTGTACAGGTTTTAGGATAGAGTTCCATGGCAATTGCTCTGAGTCTCCTAAGAGTACAGGTCACCAAGAGACTGGGGCTGCCTGTTACTTATTCAGCACCAGTCTTTTCTATGTTATTTATTTTATAAGTTAGGGGTGTGTGTGTGTGTGTGTGTGTGTGTGTGTGTGTGTGTGTGTGTGTGTGTGTGTGTATGCTCATGTGGTATTGCATATTTGTAGATGCACATGAAAGCTTCGGATTAACATCATGTGTATTTCTCAATCACTTGCGACTTTTTTTTTTTTTTTTTTTTTTTTTTTTTGAGACAGGATTTCACTATGTATCCCTGGCTGTCCTGGAACTCACTCTGCAGACCAGGCTGGCCTCAAACTCACAGAGATCCACCTGCCTCTGCCTCCTGAGTGCTCGGATTGAGGGCATATGCCACCACCACCTGGCTTTTTTTTTTTATTTTATTTTATTGTCATCACATTTTTTTGAGACAAGGTTTCTCACTGAACCTGGAACTCACCAGTTGGGTTGGGTCAGCTAGCCATGAGTCCCAGGGATTTTCCTGCCTACTTCCCAGGGACAGCAATGACAGGCATGTACCACAGTGCATGACATTTTTACATGGACACTGAGGAACAAAAGCAAGTTTTTATGCTTGCGCTGGCAAGCAACTTACACACCAAGCCGTCTCTCCAGCTTAGCAGGAGACTTTGAAAATGGTATCTCACTGCTACTCCAGTCTTTTTAAGATAGCATCCTGCTGTTGCTCTAGGAGAGTGCATAGAGGAGAGTTTTTCTAGCGTCTCTTTTCCCTCTGCTTCTGACACACACAACTTTTATCCTCCTTCCTCCATCTTTCTCTCTCCTTAAAATGTCTTATGTTGGAAATGTGGTGCCTTTTTAACTGAGATTTTGTCCTAAATGTGGCTCCATCAACCCATCTCACCAGGAGGAGGTATCTTCTCAGACTAGCTAATCCCTCTGGGTCAGGTGCTACTTTTTTTCCTGTTCTGCTTTTTATTGTCGCCTATTTTATTTTGACATTCGACTGAAGATTTTAGGCCATCATCCCTCTTCTGATAACTGTTATCCAGCTCCCCCAGTCTATGCCCTGGAAATTCTAGCAAACTGTGCCTGCTGTTATCTAGCACATTCCTACTTTCTAACAGACACAAATGACAAGCCACATGGAATAATTTCAGCCATGCTTTATACACATCTTTAAATATAGTGTCTAGAGTCCATCTACTCTCAACTGAAGGAAAAAGTTAGGAAAATGTTTAAAATCATTCCTTTGCAAATCACTCTAAGGTTTGCCCCCACACACATTTCATAAAGACTAACCAAAAATACAAAGCGTAGTAAATACATAGCTTTTTAAGTAGTGTGTGACTTTTGTAGCATCTGAACTTCATTTCAAATAAGAAATTGGAGTTTCCTGTAAACACAAACAAGCCAGAGTGAGTTGATTATGCTGTGAACAAGGACATAGCAGAGAATCAAGTATTTAGGGCTAGATTCTGACCTTTATGGCTTCCATGCCTAAGCTTATAGCCAACCCGAACACCAGCTTCTCCATCCACAATTAGTGTGAAGCTACCTTTTTGAGGTGTGACATGCAGATGCTGAAAAAGTCACACGCTACTTAAAAGGCTGTGTATTTACTATGCTTCGTGGTTTGGGTTAGTCTTCATGAAGTGGGGGAGGCATATCAGTGACTTTTCCAGTTATGAGAGGACACTCTGACAAAAGCAGCTTAAGTGGAGAGTTTTATCTGTGCTTAAACTTCAAGAGTATACAGCCTATTATGGTGGGGAAGACAACATGGCAAGATTTCTAGACAGATATCACATCCATAGTCAGGAAGCAGAAAGTGGTGAATGTTCTTTTTTTTTTTTTTCTTTTTTTTTTGTTTCCTTTTCCTTTTTTTTTTTTTTTTTTTTTTTTTTTGTTTTTCGAGACAGGGTTTCTCTGTGTAGCTTTGGACCTTTCCTGGAACTCACTCTGTAGCCCAGGCTGGCCTCGAACTCACAGAGATCTGCCTGCCTCTGCCTCTCGAGTGCTGGGATTAAAGGCATGTGCCACCACCACCTGGTGGTGAATGTTCTTAATTAGCCTCCTTCTTATACAGTTAGAACCCAAATTCAGGGAATGCTGGCACCCGCTTTAGAATGGTCTGTTCCTCCTCAATTAGCCAAATCAAGTTGATTGCACACAGGTGCTCTGAGAGGCTAATATAATATAAATTAACCTTAATAGGTGGGTCTGAAGGCTTGTCTCCTAGGTGACTCCAGATCCTGTCAAGCTGACAGTCAACACTAACCATCACAAAGAGCCAATTCCAGCATCCAGGTGTAGTGGCACAGGCTTACAATCCTGGTACATAGGGTGTCAGAGGACTGAGAATTTGACGACAGCCTCAAGTATACAGCAAGACCTTGTCAGAAGAATAAGAAAAAGAAGAGAAGGAGGATAAGGAAGAGGAGGAAGTCCAATTCTGGTACCTACATTCTATCCATTTCCCTTCCCAAGGAAATCTCTCCTGAATTAATGTATCAAAATATGATCACCAACAACCAGTTTGGGCTTATATGCTTGTAGTACAGTTAAAATAGAAAGCATGAGCCCATAAATATAGTCAATGACTCACCCCTCTCAAGGCACTGGACTTGGCGATCTTCAGGCCTAGTAATCTGATTCCCATCATCAGAAGCCACCAGGTCACAGGACGGAATCTGACACACGCTGTCACTGAGAAACGCCAACAAATAACAAATGCTATCCTATCCAGGTGATATGTTTTTCGGTGTCTTTTGTTGTTTTTATGTATTTTTATACATTTTGATTAAAATTTAGTTATATCACTGTCCTCTTCCCTTTCCTCCCTCCAGCCCCTCCCAAATACCCTTCCTCTAACTCCTCCCATGTTACCCCTCACATTAACGGCCTCTTCTTCCTTGACAATTATTGTGACATACATATGTATGTATAAATGTATAAGTAAAACCTACTAGGTCCATTTTTGTTGTTTGTGTGTTTGGTTTTAGGGCGAATTCCTTTGTACTGGATAGCCAACTGTAGGACTTGAACCCAAGACTAATTCTCCCTCTCTCTGCAATCATTAGTTACCTACAGTTCTTAGGGCAAATCCCTTTGTACTGGATAGCCAACTGTAGGACTTGAACCCAAGACTAATTCTCCCTCTCTCTGCAGTCATTAGTTACCTACAGTTCTTTGTCTAGGGCTGCGGCTCTATGAGATTTTCTCCCTTCCGTGGTAACATGTCCACTGACATTACCACTGCTCAGACTTGTTTACGCAGCCATCAGAGTTTCAGTGAGAAACTGTTTCACAGAGGACTTCCTGGTATTCTGGCTCTTGCAGTCTTTCCAGCTCTTCTCTTCCGTGTTGTTCCCTGAACCATAGATTCAGGCAGGAACTGTGGTGTAAATATGTCCACTGGGGCTGGTCTCCCCATGATTGGCTCATCTCTGCATTGTGTCCAGCTGTGGTTTTCTGTCCTGATCTCCATTTGCTGGGGGAAAAAAAAAAGCTTCTTTTGTGAGGGTGATAGTTATGCTTATCTGCAGGTATAAGGATAAGATTTAAAATGTAGTAAGGAATTCTGCTGGTCTAGTAAAGTGACAGTAATAGATTCTTTTCTAAAATCCATGACCTTACTAGCCCTTGGAAGTTTGCTACTACCACCAAAGAGTTCCCTCCTGTTGAATGAGCTTTAAATCAAACTAGACAGCTGTTGGCTCTTATCAACATATGAGTGCCACTTGTCACACCTTTAAGGATGTCTTACCATGCTGCTTATTCTTGTGATTCAAGTATATTACAGCTGGGCAGCACTGTTTAATTGCTTCCCCTCCTTAGCAACTTGCATAATATTTTATGTTGCCATGGAAGCTAGACTGCAGGAAGGAGGCTTTCAGGTTGCATCCAGTTTCAACTCTTCAAGTCCTATGTCCTAAATGTGTAGTGTCTTTAGTGATAGTTGAATGATAGTGACATTCAACCTCGGAGAGGCAACCAAGGCAGCAGCAATAGTCTATATTATTTTGAGAGTCACTTGGATTACCCTGACCAACCATTCAAAAGGAAATTTCTCGTGCCCAGTACTGAGATTTGTTTTTGTTCTTGACGGGAGCATAGTCACCCCATGTTGGGGGTGGGGTAGGGGTGGCACATGTGCTTATTGTGAATTTTTTAGATAAATATAATATAATAAGATTTCTTGAGGCTTTATCAAACAACTTTGACATTTGTCCCTCCCCCTTTCTCATCTCAGTTATTGTTCTATTGCTGTGAAGAGACACCACGACCAAGGCAACTTGTTACAAAAAGCATTTAATTGAGGGCTTCCTTACTGTTTCAGAGGCTGAGTCCATGAACACCATGGCAGGGAGCATGAGAGCAAGCAGACAGGCATGACCCTGGAATAGCCCCTGAGAGCATCTCATCCACAAGATGGTGGTGCAAAGAGAGAGTGGGACAGGTGGGGGGTTTCAAAACCTCAAAGCCCATCCCCAATGACATACTCCTCTAACAAAGCCACACCTCCTAATCCTTCTCAAACAGTTTCACTAACTGAGGGAGAAGCCTTCAAACATATGAGACTATGAGGACAATTCTCATTCAAGCCACCATATTCCTTCTTTTTCTAGATTGACCTCCATCCTCAATTGGAGCACCCAAGGGGAGGCCACACTTTTTACACTCTTTGAAGCCTGAAACACTAAGTCTCCTATAAGAAAACATAGGCAATACCCTACAAGATACAGGTATAGAAAAGTAACTTCAGAATAATACTCTATTTGCCCAGGAATTAAGGCAAACAATTGACCTGAGGTGCCTCAAGAAACTTAAAGTTTCTTTACAACTTAAGAAAAAAAATCAGTCAAGTGAAGAAGAAACACATAGAGTGGACAGATTATTGCTACTGTACATCTTAAAGAGAACTAATATCCAGAATATACAAAGAACTCAAAAAATAGTCAAGGGGGAAAAAATGACCCAATTAGAAAATGAGTTATATCTAAACATAAAAGTCTCAATAGAAGAAATAAAAATGGCTAAGAAATGCCTCAAAAGGGATACACATGGAACTCCCAAGGAAGGGGAAATAGTTAAGATCTCCTGGGTAAACTGGGGGGGGGGGAGGGAGGGGGAGGGATGGGGCATGGAACATGAGGGATCAAGATGACTGAGTTGGGGGAGGGATGGAGAGGGAGAGAAATGAAAAGATATCTTGACAGAGGGAGGGGAGCCATTATGGGGTTAGGGAGAAACCCACAAAGATGACCCCAGCTAAGACTTCTAGCAATAGTAGAGAAGATGCCTAAACTAGCTTTCCCCTGTAATCAGATTGGTGACTACCCTGATTGTCATCATAGAATCTACATCCAGTAACTGATGGAAGCAGATGCAGAGACCCACAGCCAAGTACTGGGCCGAGCTCCTTAAGTTCAGCTGAAGGGAGGGAGGAAGGATTGTACAAGGAGTGGGGGTCAAGATCATGATGGGGAAACCCACAGAGATAGCTGATCCAAACTAGTGGTAGCTCATGGACTCTGGACTGACAGCTGGGGAACCTGCATGCATGGGACCAAAATAGGCCCTCTGAGTGTGGGTGACAGTTATATGGCTTAATCTATTTGTGGGACCCCTGGCAGTGGGACCAGAACTTATCCCAGGTATATGAACTGGCTTTTTAGAGCCCATTCCCTGTGATGGGATAACTTACTCAGCATTGATGCAGGGAGGAAGGGCTTGGTCCTGCCCCAACTAGGCATGTCAGCCTGTGATGACTCCCTAAGGGAAGCCTTATGCCCTATGAGGAGGAGATGGGGGGTAACAGTGCGGGGGAAGGTGGAGGGAAGTGGGAGAGGGAGGAGGGGAACTGTGGCTGGTATGTAATATTAAAAAAATGCCTCAAAAATTGTTCATCATCCTTAACAACTAGGGAAATGCGAATTAGAACAATTCAGGTTTAATCATACCAAGGTCAGAATGGCGAAGATCAACAAAACAACTGGCAAATGCTGGTGAGTTTACTCTTGTTTACTGTTGGTGGGGATTCAAACTAGATGGATGATGTTGCTCTGTGTGCTGTCAATGTGTTGCTCTGATTGGTTGATAAATAAAATACTGATTGGCCAGTATCCAGGCAGGAAGTATAGGTGGAATAAGCAAAGAAGAAGAATTCTGGGAAAGGAAGGCTGAGTCAGGAGACGCCAGCCCACAATCCAGGGAGCAGCATGTAACGACACACAGGTAAAGCCATGGAACACATGGCACCATATAGATTAACAGAAATGGGTTGAGTTTAAATGTAAGAGCTAATCAGTGGTAGGTCTGAGCTAATGGCTGAGCAGTTTTAATTAATATAAGCTTCTGAGTGATTATTTTATAAATGGCTGCAAGGTCTGTGAAGCTGGGCAGGATCGGAGAAAACTTCAGCTACAGAAACTGGTTCAGCCACTCTAGAAATTACTATGAAGAATTCTCAAATAAAAATAAATGTACAATATAACCCAGATTAATCACTCTTTGGCATATACCCAAAAGTCTTTTGATGGATAGTTTTGTGTCAACTTGACACAAGCTAAAGTCATTTGAGAGGAAGGACCTTCAACTAAGAAAATGCTTCCATAAGATGAAGCTATAGTCAAGCCTGTAAGGCATTATTTTAATTAGTGATTCACGGGAGAGGGATCAACTCATTATGGATGATGTCATTCCTGGCCTGGGTTCTCTAAGAAAACAGGTTGAGCAAAGCCATGATGAGCAAGCCAGTAAGCAGCATGCTTCTATGGTCTCTGCATCAGCTCCTGCTTGGCCTCCACTCTGCTTGAGTTCCTGTCTGGACTTCCTTTGATGCTGAACAGTGATGTGCAAGTATAAGCTGAATAAATCCTTTCCTCCCCAAGTTCCTTTCAGTCATGGTGTTTCATCACAGCAATAGTAACCCTAAGACAGAACTAGACATCCTATTCACAGATATTTGCTCAGCCATTATTGATAGTCATTACTGCCCTATTCACAAAAGCTAAGAAATGGAAACTGAAATGTCCCCCAATAGATGAATGCATGATGAAAATATGATATATATACACTATTCAGCTGTAAAGAACAATAAAATCATGAAATTTGCAGGTGGAAAGTCCAAGAAAAGATTGTATTGAGTGAAGTCACTCAGAACTAGAAAGACAAATATTTTCTTGCTCATCTGCAGTTCCTAGCTTCAAATCTTCAGATGTGAGTGTACAGCATTATGAATTCACAGAAACCAGGAAAGTGTAAAGGGGTGTTGGAAGTGTGGGACTTGAGAGAATAGCAGAATACAGATGTTATAATCAGAAAACAGAAACATGGCAGCTCCAACTGGGTAGCGGAGAAAGAGGTCAATACAGAAGGAGCAGGCCATATGTCTTATTATGGAATTACAATACTAAACATACAAGATTTATTACACAGTAAAAATTGCATACCTGTATGAACAGACGTTTCTTGAGTATGATGGGTTTATAACCAATAAACCATCATAAACGAACCATATCGTTCATTCAAAATGCATTTTATATGAAATGAGGAAGAAATAACTTGAGCATTGTAATACACAGTAAATATGTCTAAGGCACACAATCTATAATAAATGGAGAGAATTGACCACAGCACATT